>NC_051449.1:18720526-18739664 GCF_001649575.2 Kryptolebias marmoratus | reverse complement strand
AAAAATTAATATGGAGGAGGCAGTCCCAGCCCCAGCCCAACACATACCATTCATACACAGACACAATTACTCAGTCCCACCCTCATCCACGCTCCACTCATACAAGACATACCAAAACGACGCGATCCGTTCTTAAACCTGATACACACTCTATATCCCCCAGGTCTGGGACTTACACCCACCAAACCCTGGAGGATACCCATTCATTCCTGGGTGGGGAGGAGCCGACGCCCCAGAACAAGGGATCACTTTTCAAGTGTCTGATAGGCGACGGCGACTGGCCGCGTGGTATTAACCCTTTTTAGTGACTGAAAGTGAAACAGGTGGGTCCGTTTTGTCCTAAATGTTCGCCTGTTTCTTTTGCTCACTGCACTGGAGAAACATGTAACAATTAAAATGCACGGCTCTTAATGTGTGAGATCTACTGAGTTATTCTGGATTATCAGCCTGAAGAGAGGAGAGCTTCTGTTAACATTTGGACAGAACAAAGAAAATGTGCCTTTTTAAAATTATTTGTTTAAAATTGTGCGCGAAAACGCCATCAACTGTGTTTTTCTTTAAATCCGACGCGCTGTTTTTTTGTCACACGCCATCGATTTCGCACCTGAAGGAGCGGTTGACGAATGGCACAAAAAACTGCGGCTCATCATTCACTTCCACCGACATACGTACGGGATTCAGACGTCTGAGGCCAAGAACTGCAAACAGACCCAGACAGTGCGGCAGGACAAACAGCAGAAGGTGAGCAGACGCAGCCGGCAGAAGGAATTCATCAGGCTGACGTACCGTGGACTCAGGAGTATTCCTTTCATCTACTTCCTCCTCCGTTGCTCATCGGGGGACGTTCAGACCTCGTGTCTCGGTCCCTCCCTGTGAACGCACTTTTCTTTATTGCTGGTTTGACGACGTGTTGACAGACCCGCAGAGAGAACGGTACGAGATAAAGAGCAATTTATGAGCCAGAGGTGGACATACGGCGTGCATGTGTTTAAAACAAAGTACTGCAGGAGAAGTGGAATACTTCTACTAATAAAAACATACTACTATCTGAAAAAATAGTTCAGTTAACATTTTAAACCTGAGAGCTATTTAATTACTAACACACAGGATATTAAAACCCTTCTTTGAGTTATTAAAGGATTAATTAAAATCTTTTGAAGCTTATGAACAATCATAAATAAAAGTTATAAAAGCTACTTTTTTTAATTCTTATTCTTATTTGAAACTGGGTTTCAGCAAAATGTATGAGGGTCTGAAAAGGAAAAAAAAGAAGAAGTTGAGAGGAAGGTATCGTTTTAGTTTTTTGGAAGAAAACAGTGGAACAACTATTCTTTTGATTTTGTTTTTTTTTTTTCATCCAACTTTCAGCTGTCCTTTACAAGTTCTTTCACCACATGTTTTACCGAGCAGCTTTCCCAAGTTTTATTAACCTGTTCGTTATTGAAACACTTCTTTAAGATCATTGAAATGTGTCTGAAAAAAAGTCTATTAAACGACAATTAAACAAGGCAATTATTCCCCATCACCGACCAGACCGATGAGCTAGCAGCTAGCTTGAACGCAGCCAAAACCGAAGTGAATTGGTGCCGTCTAGAAACAGCCGCAACCTCAAAACATTCATGGCAGTTCATGCAAACATGTTTTTTTTTAAATATATAAACTTTACATCAACGTTAATGACGTATTACACAGTTATTGGTGGGGTTTGCAAACGCAAATAGTAGCAGCAGCAGCTAGCTGGTGACTTAGCTAGCTAACTTCTGGTACAACCAAAGTATTTCTATCTAATGCAAAACTGACAGAGCTGTTAAAGTTTTATTTAAAAAAGAAAATGAAATAAAAGAGTTTGCATAAACCAGTTAGAAGGTTAGAAGATTTGAGTTGTTTTAGGATGGTTGTGTAGCGCCCCTTTGCCTACATTACTGGCAAAACATCCGAAATCATGTAAAATAATCAAATATGGGACGCCCTGAGTTCTTATCGTTAAAAGGTGATAAAACTGTAGTCGTTGTTATCGGATTAGTTATGAGTTCCCTTATAAATACCTTGTAACTATAACTTTCTTTTACTCAAGGAGAAATCTGTTAATGAAATAATGAATTGAAACAGTAAATGTCTTTCTTCTTTTTACTTATGAAAATATATTTCAAATGAAATTACCCTGAATTTAGTAAAATGAAATACCTTACATTTGTAAATAAACCATAAACACACTTGAAGAAGTGAACACAACTTAAAACAACTCAACTTACCTGTATAGCAATGTACAGTAAATAAGGAATGTGTCTTAACTCAAAACCTTACAATTAAAGTTTCCCTTTAAAGTTCAAAAATCAAACCCTCAGTGTCCATCAGTCACTTGCAGAGCATTAACAAACCAAAATCATCAAAGTCATTAGTAAATCCTAAGCTATGCCGGCTTTATAATAACTAAAATGACCAAAAAAATACCCGTTGCAGGCCTGAACGTCGCTTGTGTGCGTTGGGGCCTGGAAACTTAAACACTGGCCGCTTCACTCAATGAGCAAACAAAATAAATTGACTCTGTACCTGACTCCTTGCGTTTGAAAGTGAAGAGTAGAGCGTTCATGTGCGCACAGCGTGGACCTGTCGTGGCTCGTGGCTCTGCACGTGTCTCCTGCATGGACTCCCGCAGCACTGAATCTCTCGGTCCCCACCGTGTAGTCGATCTTGGTCGTCTTTTCCAAACGAAACCGCAACTCCTCCGGTGTCCAAACGATTCTCGTCTCCAAGTCCACAAAGAACAGCAGTCGTGTAGCTCACCAACGTGGTAGCCAACCCTCCTCGCTGTCTCTTAGCTTAGCGTGCTCTCGCGTGTGTCGCGTCAGTTTTCACAACAGTCCAAGCTGCGACTTCTTGAAAAACAGAGAAAAAGTATCCCACCGCACATAACTAAAGTCCACTGCTTTTATAAATGTCCTGGCCGAACACTTGACTGCAGCTGCCTTTCCTTAGCTAGGAAAAGTTTTGCTTAGCATATGCTAACTGGGAGGAACAATCGAGCAGACTGTCTCCTTCACCCCCCTCCGTCGAACTCTCTCTTTTTTCCCCTCCCCTTCCAATTGCGCAACAGTTCAAAGATCAGTATCCCTAACCAAATAGAAATTAGTAAAATAATTTGGCAATTATTAAATACAGAAAGAAAATACAAAATTGTACATAACAAAGGCATTGGACATAGGAATATTACTAATGTTTGGAAATTGCTTTTTTAAACGTTTTTAAACATCTTAACCCTTTTTTAAATATTTAACCTCCACATAAATTGAAATGAATGAACCCAAACTATAACACGGGTTACACTCTCCCCCACTCAAATGGTTTACATGTCCCTATGAAACCTAATTCCCATGAACATGAATGAAAACATAATTTCAATAACACAGAAAAGTGAAACAAAAATTCCCTCAACCAATCTTTATGACTACACCCCTATGTACTATAGTCAAAGGCTGGTCTTTAGACTTCCCTACCTCATCATAAGTCAGTCTAACAACAGGCTTAATAGACCTCTTCTCACGTCTAAGGGAATGTCTCTGAGGTCGGACTTCCTCAGTCACCCTAACAGGAGAAGGTCTTTCAAGCTCTGCACTACCTGTTAGTTCAGCAGGCGTCTCTACCTCATCGCCAGCATCACTTTCACCATCGCTAGAGTCTGCTATGGCTTCTGACATCACATCATGTTCGGACTCTTCATCATGATCAGATGCACTGTCCTGCGCAGCAGTGTTCTGTATTTCACACTCACAATCTCTTTCTGCGACAGGATCTTCAAGATCTTCAGATTTGGACCTCCATCTGCACATAAGCTGATATTCAGACTCAGGATCACTAGACTCTCCATCCAGCGAATAACCTGCATTGTCTTGAGGCCTCGTACCATGTGGTTGACGTGTCCTTGACTTCCTCTGACTCCTAGTCACAGGTCTTGTGGTTTGCTGTTGAACATCTGAGTCTTCAGAAACCCTCACCAAACTTCCAATAGGCAAAACATTGTCTCTGTGAATAGTTCTCAGCTTCCCCATCCCACTCTCAGGCTTCACCCTGTAGACAGGCAAATCAGGGAGCTTTTCCATGATCACATAAGGTAAAGAGTTCCACCTACTCTGCAACTTATGTTTCCCGTGCAACCCCAAGTTCTTCAGGAGCACTCGATCACCCTTGACTAAGGTTTGATTGCGTAGAGCTCTCTCATAGTTCTTCTTGTTCCTCACATGAACTTGAGTTGCAGACTTGGTAGCTAACTCGTAAGCACTCTTTAAGTCTCTTTTGAGATCTTCCACGTAACGTGAATGACTAACTGGTTCTTGGTCATCAGTACCAAAACATACATCAATTGGCAATATGGCCTCTCTGCCAAACATGATGTAGTAGGGTGAAAACCCTGTAGCATCATTCTTGGTACTGTTGTACGCATGTACTAACTGACTCACATGACGACTCCACTGACGTTTGTGGGTATCCCTCAGGGTTCCCAGCATAGATAACAGCGTCCTATTAAAGCGCTCCGGTTGTGGGTCACCCTGAGGATGATAGGGTGTCGTCCGTGACTTACGGATTCCCAAGGTTCTCAGAAGCTCCTGAATCAACCGGCTCTCGAAGTCACGCCCTTGGTCCGAATGAATTCGAGCTGGAAGACCATAATGAACAAAGAACCTTTCAACCAAGACCTTGGCAACAGTGACTGCTCGTTGATCTCTAGTCGGGTAAGCTTGTGCATAGCGACTGAAATGATCAGTCACCACAAGAATGTTAGAAACTCCACTGGAGTCTGGCTCTAGTGAAAGAAAATCGATACATACAAGTTCCATAGGTCCTGCAGAAGTGATCTGGTGTAATGGAGCAGCTCGTGGACATGGACTCTTCCATGTGACACACTTCCCACAGTTGCTTATGTATGTCTCAACAGTGTGACTCATCTTCGGCCAGTAGAACCTTTCTCTCATTAGTTCTACAGTCCTCTCTACACCCAAGTGTCCCATGTCATCATGCAATGCACGACACACCTGTATTCTGAACTCTTCGGGTAAAAGCAGCTGGCGGTGTTGTTTACCAGAAGCTTTGATTTTCACTCGGTAGAGTAATCCGTCTTCAATCTTCAGTTTGGTTCTCTCCCGTTTCAACAAAGAAACTTCTGCATCAGTAACATGAGATGGCCAGCGACCTGTGTTCAAGGCCTCTCTTACTGTTTTGAGAACAGGGTCTTTGAGCTGGGCCCTTTGCAAGTCGTCAGGGGTTAACCGTTCTAGTTGTCCACCATTCAGGTGGGTTGCAAAACAATAGAGCTCAGGAATACCCTCTACAGGAACTCCCAGTCTTTCAGCCATACACATATCTTGTGCCCGCACTTGACTACAAAGTGTTTTTACATCACCCTGACACAGTTTCTTCCAGGGTTCTGCTTCAACATCAGACCAGTTACGTGAGAGCAAGTCAGCGCCAATGTTCACCTTTCCAGGGTGATACTTGACTTCAAAGTCATGCATGGCTAGTGCTGCAAGCCACCTGTGACCTGTTGCGTTGAGTTTCCCAGTTGTCAGCACATATGTGAGCGGATTGTTGTCAGTCATTACCGTGAATCTCACACCATATAGGTAGTCATGAAATTTGTCTACCACGGCCCACTTGAGCGCTAGAAACTCAAGCTGGTGAATGTGATACTTCTGCTCAGCAGCAGTCAATCCTCTGCTGGCAAATGCAACAGGACGGAGACCTTCAGGATAAACCTGGTGTAAGACTGCTCCTAAACCTTTGAGACTAGCGTCGGTGTGCAACACATAGTGCTTGTTAGGATCTGCGAACGCTAACACAGGCGCATTGGTAAGGCATCGGATAATGTCACGAAAAGCTTTTGTGCATGCATCAGTCCATCGTGATCCAAAAGGTTCGGCCTCCTTGAAGTACCGATGATCTTTTGTGACTGTAGGCTTCTTGCCTTTCCTCACCGGAGGATACCCTTTGGTCAGATCTGTCAAGGGCTTAACGATTGAGGAGTAGTTCGCCACAAATCTGCGGTAATAACCACAGAAACCAAGGAATGACCTCAGTGACTTAAGGTCAGTAGGCTGTGGCCACTGGGTTACAGCTTCGACCTTAGCTGGATCTGCCGCAATCCCATCAGCAGAGACAATATGGCCAACATACTTGACTCTGGGCTGACAGAACTGGCATTTGTCCAAAGACACTTTTAGGCCTACCTCCTCAAGGCGATCGAGAACTTTCATGAGTCTCTCCTCATGTTCTTCTAGCGTAGCACCAAACACGATTAAGTCATCCAGATAAACAAGGACTTGTAGCAAGTTCATGTCTCCAACGGCCTTCTCCATCAGACGTTGAAACGTCGCCGGAGCTCCCATCACTCCTTGGGGCATACGCTCGAATTGGTAGAAGCCAAGAGGACAAATGAATGCGGTCTTGTCTTTGTCTTGTTCCGCCATTGCGATTTGGTAATAACCGCTACGAAGGTCTAAGACAGAGAACCATCGACTTCCTGCTAAACAATCCAATGCGTCATCGATGCGTGGTGTGGTGTATTGGTCTGGTATTGTCTTGCTATTCAGAGTCCTATAGTCTATGCACATACGCACATTTCCATTCTTCTTTCGCGCTACCACAATAGGCGAAGCGTATGGACTCCTTGACTCCTGTATCACTCCAGCGTCTAACAGCTCTCGGAGATGTTTACGCACATCCTCTATGTCCGCAGGCGCCAGGCGTCTGGATCTCTCACGGAATGGACGGGGATCGGTTAGACGAATGTTGTGCTCAACGCCTTTGGCTAAGCCAACGTCCCATTCATGGAGTGAGAACACATTGCGTCGACGACAGAGTTTTCTCCTTAGTCTCTCTTTCCATTCATTGGGGATAGGCGAATCCCCAAAGTCTATCAGACTTGGATCCAGTTCTTCGGCATCTTGACTTTTCACAATAGGTCTGGCCAAATCAGCTGACTGAACTGTACCTAGTGGGGTACCTCGAGGTATTGTAATCTCCTTCTTGGTCTCGTTCTGAATCAACAGAGAGAAGCAATTGGGATCAATGGCAGAAGCGGGAGCAACTACAGGCTGGAACATCACTCCGTAAGGTAATGCTACAGTTTCACTTGTCTCCACCACGATTATGCCTTTAGGTGCTGGCTGAGTAAGGTCCAGTTGACATGGTACACAGCGACTTTCCTGTGGGGTAAGTGTCAAGTCATTAGGGCCCATGTACTTCACTAAACCTACGGAATCATCGGTGTTTGTGTCATTGGCGTTAGGCAGTACTGATTCTCTCTTCTGTCTGTTGTTGTTGATTCTCAAGGCACGGGCTAAAGCCTCACTCTTTGGATGACCACACAAGTCAGCAAGTCTGTGGAACAAATTAGCGTTTGTGCCTAGGATCACTGGGACCTGATCGGGTGTGTTAGGCCCAGGGCAAATCAGTGCCAACACTGACAATGTCTCTGACTTTCCAGTTAGCTCCTTTGGGAACTGCATGTCAACTACAATGTATCCTGAGTAGGGATAGCTTGTATCACTTAGTCCCCAAATGGCCAATCCAGAGACTGGTTGTATGGGTATATCTGACAAGTGCTTTTCGTAGAATTCCTGGAAAATGATAGTTACTTGGGACCCACTATCCAATATGGCTGTACATGGGTTACCTTTCACTCTCATTTGCACTGTAGATGGTGGACCAATGAGACCTTTGGGAAGCGGGGCATTTGCGTTTGAGCATACTTCCTGCTTTTTAGAGAAGCAGCTGAAGGTCTCACTGTTTGGATTGCTCTCATTCGATTGCTTGCCTTTTGCTTTGTTAAGCGAAGCTATGAGTCTCTTTATGACTTTTTTTTCATTCTCAGGAGATGAGCACTGAGTGGCGATATGACCATCTTCTCCACATCTGTAGCAGAAGCGTTCACCACCTCCAGGACTTTGTGCTTGCCTAGAACCTTGACTTAGGCTCTTAGTCCCAATAGCGGCTACCGTAGCCGAAGGGTCAGTTGTATTTTCTCCTTTGAACTTCAACTTTTTGTTTAATCTTTTAACTTTCTTTCGTAAAGCAGCAGCCTCTGACTTATCATTGCCTGAGTGACTCGGAATTAGCATAGGTGCGGGAGCACTAGCTCCTTCATTTGCCGAACTCTTACTCATTTCAAATACTTGAGTTTTCAGAGCTTTAAAATCAGCCTTTAGCACTTCTATGTCCACATCATCATCGACTAAGTCTTTACTAGCAGCAACATTCCGAATACGTGCATTCACCTTCTTTCGTGTTTGCTGGTATTCTTCTTCGGTTCTGATTTCAGACAGTAAGTCAAGAAAGTTGGGAGGTGTACTACGTCTCTCCTTCAGGCGTAGCTGAAGCAACATCAAGTCTGAGTCAATTGCACCACGAAGCAACTGTTCAACGCGCACTTTGTCTTTTTCATTAGCTGAGACCCCTCCTTTCTTCACCACTTTGGCCAGAAAAGGTTCAATCCGGCGAACATAGTCTGACAGCTTCTCACCAGACTTCTGCTGTATGAGCCGGAAAGAAAAGTACAGATCTTCGGCAGACTCAGCAGAACCAAATGCGCAGTCCATCGCATCAAGAAACTCTTGGGCTGTGGCTCTTGGCTTACTGAGGCGTAGTGACTTGACAATTTCGAGAGCAGGCCCTCTCAAGCCTTCCAGGATTCGTCGTCTCTTCTCTTGTTCAGTGAGTTCACTCTCTTGAACCATCAACGTCGCTTGTTCTAGCCAATATTCCAAAGTTTCTTCTCCAGCTGGGGTGGGAGTGATACCAGAGAAAATCCGCAAGCGGCGGTATCCATGGCTCTCAGTTTGACTTCTGGTAGTGCGGCTGACCACGTCGACCATGGCACGCAAGACTGACTCATCAGTGGAAGACATGCTTTGAATATCGGCAAAGGTCTTTCCCTCTGACGATAGAAACCGTTGCAACTTGACTGAAAAGTCTTCAGCAGGAGCAGAGGTAGTGGGTTGTTGAGCATGAGTTATGATCTTCCAAATAGCGCCATCATTGGGTCGGACTTCAGGAGGAACTAAACTCGGGTCGATGACTTCTTTACATTCACAGAGAACCAATACGCCATCGCCATCACTGTAGGGCTTTGTCCCCCTCACTCTCACACGACCCCAGCATCTGACTGAGTGTAGCTCTTCTTCAATTTTGGCCACTTCGAGATCTTTCCCCACCCCTACCACTAATATAGCATGAGTGACATCAATAGTTTCAGTGTCACACCACTCGCTAAGCTCCGCCTGCCACTTACTATCAGCCATGACTGATAAATAAAAAGTTCAACTTTCTATGAAAATGTGCAGAGTTACACTATAACAAGGGTAAATAAGTTCAGAAATTCTCATAACATCCCAGCGGTGCCTCCATTTTGTGTAGCGCCCCTTTGCCTACATTACTGGCAAAACATCCGAAATCATGTAAAATAATCAAATATGGGACGCCCTGAGTTCTTATCGTTAAAAGGTGATAAAACTGTAGTCGTTGTTATCGGATTAGTTATGAGTTCCCTTATAAATACCTTGTAACTATACCTTTCTTTTACTCAAGGAGAAATCTGTTAATGAAATAATGAATTGAAACAGTAAATGTCTTTCTTCTTTTTACTTATGAAAATATATTTCAAATGAAATTACCCTGAATTTAGTAAAATGAAATACCTTACATTTGTAAATAAACCATAAACACACTTGAAGAAGTGAACACAACTTAAAACAACTCAACTTACCTGTATAGCAATGTACAGTAAATAAGGAATGTGTCTTAACTCAAAACCTTACAATTAAAGTTTCCCTTTAAAGTTCAAAAATCAAACCCTCAGTGTCCATCAGTCACTTGCAGAGCATTAACAAACCAAAATCATCAAAGTCATTAGTAAATCCTAAGCTATGCCGGCTTTATAATAACTAAAATGACCAAAAAAATACCCGTTGCAGGCCTGAACGTCGCTTGTGTGCGTTGGGGCCTGGAAACTTAAACACTGGCCGCTTCACTCAATGAGCAAACAAAATAAATTGACTCTGTACCTGACTCCTTGCGTTTGAAAGTGAAGAGTAGAGCGTTCATGTGCGCACAGCGTGGACCTGTCGTGGCTCGTGGCTCTGCACGTGTCTCCTGCATGGACTCCCGCAGCACTGAATCTCTCGGTCCCCACCGTGTAGTCGATCTTGGTCGTCTTTTCCAAACGAAACCGCAACTCCTCCGGTGTCCAAACGATTCTCGTCTCCAAGTCCACAAAGAACAGCAGTCGTGTAGCTCACCAACGTGGTAGCCAACCCTCCTCGCTGTCTCTTAGCTTAGCGTGCTCTCGCGTGTGTCGCGTCAGTTTTCACAACAGTCCAAGCTGCGACTTCTTGAAAAACAGAGAAAAAGTATCCCACCGCACATAACTAAAGTCCACTGCTTTTATAAATGTCCTGGCCGAACACTTGACTGCAGCTGCCTTTCCTTAGCTAGGAAAAGTTTTGCTTAGCATATGCTAACTGGGAGGAACAATCGAGCAGACTGTCTCCTTCACCCCCCTCCGTCGAACTCTCTCTTTTTTCCCCTCCCCTTCCAATTGCGCAACAGTTCAAAGATCAGTATCCCTAACCAAATAGAAATTAGTAAAATAATTTGGCAATTATTAAATACAGAAAGAAAATACAAAATTGTACATAACAAAGGCATTGGACATAGGAATATTACTAATGTTTGGAAATTGCTTTTTTAAACGTTTTTAAACATCTTAACCCTTTTTTAAATATTTAACCTCCACATAAATTGAAATGAATGAACCCAAACTATAACACGGGTTACAGTTGCAAGCTACGTCGGTCTTAGCTCCACTCAGATTAGCTTCTGGTCAGAAGAGATAAATGGTGCGGTCCTTCAGTTCGCGCCCTGACAAGCCGAGTCAGAGGTCCGTTCAGCTCAGAACCCGCAGAGGAAGAAAAGGTGCACACATCAGTGCTCATAATCTGACGTCGTGGCAATCTGTGACCAAACCAGTGGTAGCAGCACGTCTTCGCTCGATGCATACGAGACATTTAAAACAGACATTCTGCAGATGCAGGCGTTCTTTCATGCACTTTTCGAGTCACATCGGTTTCAAATGAACCCGTAAAGGAGCGCCAAGACCGCCGTAATGTTCGACTGCAAAAAAAAAAGGAAAAAAAAAGTACACAACATCTTCAATAAACGTCAAGAAATGGTACTCTCTACCACGTGCCTTAGTTCGATTTCTGAGCAGTTGTGTCGCGCTCGTTCCATCTGTTAAACTCTGTTTCTCCAGACCGAGGCAGGTCAAAGCCTCGTCTGCAGCAGGTAAGACATTAATTGTTCACAACCTCGCTCCTGAACCTCACTTCCATAGATCTGAACTATCACTTTGATGTTAGTTTTTTTTATATATAACCAACTCTGTGCTGTACTAAATCTAATACAGATGGTATTTGTGGTGTCACTGAATTCCTTCTGAAAAACAGATGGTAACTATTCAACATGTACGTATTATTCCTTTACATAATTACAAAAGGACGTTTCAAAAGGACAGATTGTTTGGCCTTTTGTCCAACCAAGCAATCCATGTCTTTGTTTCACATCCTAAAACATTTTCAGCTCCACACCTTGCCATCAGATTTTTCCTGCCGAAGTGGGGAGCAGTTTTGTAGCTTTCTTTGCCATTGTCTTAATTAGCATGAAACGTGTCTCCACCCAGTTGGGGAAATCTGAAACAATGTCCGTCACGTTTTTTCGCAGGAACGCAGAAACGGGCTGCGGTAATCTAAACCTGCTCTCCGCCGCGCCCGACAAAAAAAAAACATCTTTGGGAGGAAAATTTACTTTGGGGGCCAAACAAGGCGCAGCTGATGTGGCAGGGGTTTTTCATTGCTCCCAAACTTACCGGCAAAACTCCACCCACTGCTTGTGGGCGAGGGTGTGCAGGGAGACAAAACTTCAAATTCAATCCTGACAGAAAACATTCGAGAGTTGGCGAGAAAACAAAAACAACGCGTTTCATCTGCGACACCTTACGGCAGGGGTAGGCAACCCTGGTCCTACAGGGCCGCCATCCCGCATGTTTTCCTTGTTTCTCTGCTCCAGCACACCTGATTTAGTGGTTAAATGACCTAAAATCAGGTGTGGACCGTGGTTGTCCACCCCTGCCTTACGGTATTTACTCAAAGGTCATTTTGAAACGAGTTCAAGCTGGTTTGCTAAGGTGTTAGGACATTTCTGGTGATGTTTTTAGATTTTCATCTGCGGATGAGATTATTTTACAAGTCCTGGCTCTCAAAAAAAAAAAAAAGGATGCAGTTATGCAACCGTTTCCACAGAGACAGAATATAGAAACAGGCTTCGGTTCTCATGAAAAATAAACCCTGGTTGGTTTTCAGAGGGAATAACCTTTAAAGATTACACTTTGGGATAGATAACCTATAGGATTTTCTGTTCGTTTTTATAAGTAAGTTTGAGTTTTTTTGTTTTTTGTTTTTTTTTTATCTTTTAAGACATTATTACAAAGTTTGGCCACTAGGGAGCGTTATGACCTGGGTAAAATGCAAACACTCACTCTGGCTGTCATAATTTGTCCTTTTTTTCAGCCCCTTGATTATTTTAACTTGACTGAATTAGCTCTAAAGGAAAACCCGGCATGTGCATTAGCTGAAAGTAATGAATTAGGGAGTTCATTGCACGCCCACGTAGAAACCACACACCTGTTTGCAGACGGCTCGCCTGCCCCTCTGCTGCTTTACATTGCAAATAAACCCGTGTTTACATTTGCTCCAACGCTGACAATGGTCACCACGGGTTACCTTGACTAACAACGCAGGTGACCAATCAGGAACCACAGGAAAGGGTGGAGAGGAGGGGGGAACAAACACTTCTCTAGAATTAAAAGCAACAAAAAAAAGAGGAAACAAGAACTGATGAGGGCTGCAGGGAAGAAAAAAACACTCATTTCAACAGGCTGTAGAGGCCACTGGTCTTGAGCGCGCACGTCACTCGGCTCACTAAAGGAAACTGATCCCAGGTCTGTGAGCAGATGAGCACTCCGGCTTTGCCAAAACTAATGAGAGCAATTTCCTGCTCCCTTCTTGGGTCTTCAGGCGGCCGAAGGCAGCCGTAAAGACAAGGTAAGCACGCTTCTTATTCCATTTAACGACCGGCGCAAGGGCTGAGCAGGAAGAAGAAGAAGAAGAAGCCGAGAACAATAAAAGCTAAGAAGACGAGAGGCTCTTTGAGCGTCTGTGGGCTGCGTGACATGTGCTGAAGAGAAAGTGAAAGTATGTTTCGGGTTCGGGGAGTGTGTGAGCGTGGCTGTACTCGGGTGTCGAAAAAACAGGCAGTTATTACAAATAATGAACAAGTGACCCGCGCTCGCTTGAACCTCTCACTTACGTGAACAAGAGCAAGGTTGTAAAAGCAGTGTTGCAACCACCTCTCTGACTCCTCACACACACACACACCATTTTTCACTGTGTTCATTTAACAAGGCCCTGTTACCCCAAGCA
Organism: Kryptolebias marmoratus; assembly: GCF_001649575.2. Classification (NCBI taxonomy): domain Eukaryota; kingdom Metazoa; phylum Chordata; class Actinopteri; order Cyprinodontiformes; family Rivulidae; genus Kryptolebias; species Kryptolebias marmoratus. The sequence continues at coordinate 18,726,141 of NC_051449.1, read as the reverse complement.
ACAAGAGGGGCTTATCAGCTGCTCCCTCACTTCTCATACTGTTATCAGACTGGCCTGGTTCACACACACACACACACACACACACACACACACACACACACACACACACACACACTGTCTCTGTTCTTCTCTGTTGAAAACACCCGTACTCTTTCTATCTCCCTCCCTCTGCCTCACACACACACACACACACACAGACTGGGGAATGAATGTTATAAACGGGGAGGGGGCTTATCTGTGTCCTGAGGGGCCTGGCAGCCACTTCACAGACTCAGATCCCAAAGCTGGGGCCGCGGAGACAAACCCTACGTGTGAGCAGACTGCCAATGAACAAAAGGCTCTGTAGTTGGAGAGTCCTCTGAAGGCGCAGCAGTGACAGCGAACACACACACACACGTGGCCCAGCCGTGGGCAGCCAGCGGGGGCGACCGTTGGTACAGGTGACCAGTAAATCCCTTACAGGCCGTTTCACCTGTCGGAAATCATACCGGGAGCTACGTTCTTTACAACAAACACTGACTTCACACTGTCTCCATGTACCATACCATGTAAAACATATAGGCTGTGAAGGTGCACTGGTTTGGTACTCTCTCAGCCAGAATTTAGGTGGATTAAGGCAGGACAATATCAGGAAAACATACATGACAAATACTCCAAATTAAGTCTCTTATTAGCGGAGCCACCAGCTGCAGCAGCTCCAGCAGCGAGTCTCTCCATGACCTTGGTCCATCTAACCTCTGGATTTTTCATCCGTTCTTTATGACCGAACTACTGCAGGTCCTTTCAGGTCCAACAATCTTTAAGAAACACCTGGGGTCCATCTTTGACAATCAGTTGAGGTTCACTCCCAACGCCAAGGCGATCCTCAGGAAACTGAACATCTCTTTTGTCAGAAAGAACATCTAACTGGCCTGAAAGTGTCTTCAATTTCTCTATATTTTGCTCTGTCCGCATTTGCTTCAACTCTGATCTGTTTCCCAGTCCGTGCTGATGAACAAACATCCCCACAGCATGATGCTGCCACCACTGTGCTTCACTGTGGAGATGGTGTTCTCAGTGTCTTTTTGCTGTCCTCCTCCACGAAGCCCAGCTCTGTGCAGCTCATAGTGCTCCTGTGGAGAGATCCTCCCATCTCTGCAGAGGAGGTTATCTTTGGCCTCCTGGATGTTTCTCTGATTAATGCCCTCCTCCAGGTGTTTTGGTGGATGACCCTCTCTTAGTGGTTATTTTCCACTCCCTGAAGCTGGGTTTATGCTCCCCGAGAAGCGAAGACATCGGCTCTCAGTCACGTGGTCGTGAGACGTTCTTCTTCGCATAGACGTTTTTATCCTCCACGAGGAACCGCAGCACAGGGAAACCCCTCCCTCCTCCCACAGTGTCAGAACAGGTTTCTTCCTGCCGGCTCCTTCACTTTTCTGTCCTTGCACAGATTTTTGCTTCTCTTATCGCCTTACCTTACCCATTACCCTTCCCCTTACAGTACATGCCGTGTTCCTACACTGCCCCGGCAAGGCGTACTCCCTCCCGCCCAGCACAGCCATGGAGAGGTGACAATAACTGTGATATCTCCATCCCCGATTTCTTGGCCATTTGACAATCTTGATAAGTTTTGCTGGAACAGTCGTAAAGATTCCTTACGGCCTCAGCCAGCTGCTCTTCAGAGCCATCCATCTTGCGAGCACAACAGGAGGCGGAGCAGTAGAAGCCAAACGACACCGTCCTGCCTAAACAAACACACCCAAACGAAGTTCTGACCAGTCACGTAATAATTAGAGAAAAAGTTCTGCCCGGGCCTTGTGAGCAGAACGGGCTCTCGGAGCTCCTGTGAGAACAAAATTTCTTCACTTCTCACCGACTATAAATCAGTCTGAACAATGGACCAAATAGAGCTCCATGAGATGTTCAGGGTTCTGGGATATTTTTTTTATAACCCAACCCCAATCTGTTCTTCTTTACAACTGTGTGACCTGTGTGGAGAGTTCCTTGGTCTTCATGCTGTCTTTAGAATGGTGGTGGATGGTGAATACTGCACCCCAAAGAGGTGCTTTGCTAGTTATTTTACCTGCAATATCTGATTAAAATAGTTTAACTGCAGATGTTTGTATTTATGGTCATTTTAATTCAACTTGTCCATTGCAAAACATACATATTGTACATACATATTGTATATATATATATATATATATATATATATGTATGTGTGTGTGTGTGTGTGTATATACCAATAGACAAACAAAATTACATAGAGTGAATTGGAGCCTGCAAGGCTGTTTTTTGTCCTAAATTAGTTACCATTAAATACCTCAAAATGCCTTCTAATTCGTCATTTTGGACCTTTTTTTTACTTGATGTTATTAAAAAGTTTTAGATTTGACAGACTATATCTCATGTGGTTCCTCACATCCAATCAACACGTTTAAAGGAGCATTGCAGCCCATTCTTCACTTGGACTTCTAAATTGAGACTTATCACCAATTCACTCGAACAGGATTAAAATACATTTTGCAGATTATAATCCGTCGGACTGTTTGACTCCAGTTAAAAGAACAGCTTGTAAACGCAGTTTGTCACTTGATGTAATCGACTGTGGTTTCGTACTTGTGACTTGAGCGCTATGTTTGTCCTGAAAGACTTACTTTAACTGAAGCGGGAAGTGATTCACATGTGATTTAAATATTTCAATACGATCACTGATAAACACAAGTTTAAAGCGACAGGCTTGTTGTTTCTGTTGCTTTGCTGATACTACGTGGCACAAAAATAAAGATCTGTGTGGGTTGGATGGAGGGAAGGCTGTGGGGGGAAACCTGCCGCTCTGTGCGACCTTGGACTCCGTATCGTGGCGATGGCTGGTTTTTGATCCGTGAGATGGTTTCAGTAACGCGGCACGTTCCACATCCAGGACCCTAAAGCCCATTAGAGGTTCCTCACCGTGGAAAGGGTCTGCTTTCTGAACACAAACGTCTAGTTTTAACCAAGTAAAGATTTCTAATTAAATGATCTCTGACCCAGAGAAGACAGTGTTTTTCTTCACAGGGCAGGGTTAGCTTTCTGAAGTACCTTCGGACGCATGCAGTGACTTCAGCAGCTGAATGTCAAAAACAAAGGGGCGATAATGTTTACGTGTGCATTTGTTTGTCTGCTGTGTTTGCAAAATGCCTCCCGAACCACTGGAGGTAATCTGATGGTTTTAACAATCATTTTAGGGAAGGTAGCTGTTAAAAAACACAACACAGTAACTTCATAACTCGGCAGCACGGTGGATTAGTGGTTAGCACTGTTGCCTCACAGCAAGAAGGTCCCGAGTTCAAGCCTCAGGTTGGACCTGGTGTCTTTCTGTGTGGAGTTTGCATGTGAGGGTCAGAGGCATGTCCTCCCTCGGCCATGTTAGGCTGATCTCAGAGATCTGAGATCTCAGTGGGATTTGCCTGATTAAACAAAGGTTAATTAATTAAAATAACTTGACAGAAAAAAGGCAAACTAAGATATACGTGTGACTGGTTTCAAACTTTACCTTAAAACAAAATGAACCTGCTGTGGGAAATTTCTCCATTTTAATAAAAGATTAAAAAAAAACACAGAAAGAAATGCTTAATTCCTAAAGCTTAAAGCGACATTTCTTACATTTTTTGATTAAAGTGGTGAAATGCAAAGCACATTTTCACTGAAGCTGATTAACTAATAATGCAATATTGAGATTTCGCTTCATAAAAAAAAGTCATGTGGGCTTCTGCTCCTTTAAAATGAAGCGTTGCACTTTGTTTCCAATCTAAAAAAGAAACACTTCCACGCTGGTTTCAACTCTTCCTATGCTCTCTGGAGTCGATTATCCTCCACGCCTCTCAGGTCTGAGCCAAACGTGCGCAACCATCAGAAGAAAAGAAAAAAAAAGCTGACCCCCGCTGGCAGAGATGGTGGCAGCGGTTTGGCACAGAAACTCAGGAAGCGGTTCCTCCTAACTGAGCTGTGCTTCCTGTGTGATAACTGACCCAAACATGTTTTGTCTCTATCTCACACTCGCACAAAGGCCAAGAAACACGCGCTGCCTCGCATTGGAAAGGGGAAACAGAGACAAAAAGTAAAAAAAAAACCACAACTGAGGAGGAACGGGTTCAGAGTGGAAGCTGCAGGAGAGATTAGGGCGAGCGCCTTTAAGGAAATTGGTTTACAGAGTCAGATGTTTTGCACACAAAATATAAATAAATAAATGCAGGCTGAAGGTAAGTGCGGGTGTGACAATGGCGTTTAAATTTGACACCAGAGAGGGGGGAGGCAGCCATCTTACAGCCTGAAGGCAGAATCCACTTTATTAATAATTAAAGGCCCGGTGTTCCTTGGAGACATGTGTATAGACTTTATCTATGTTTATAGGTCAAACTTAAAAAAATAACACGTCACGCTCAGAGTATGTGCTGTGAATGACACTCAGCTACTACCACACCAACTTTTATTCCAGCGTGTGTAAAGCTGGCTCTGTCACAGCCATTTTTTGTGTTTCCTAAGGCAAGTTAGCTGTGGCGGCCACGCTGAATTGGACCGACTCCGAGAGTAAACCAGCTGTAGACGTACATCCAGGGCTTAGGTTGTGAGAGTTTCGTTTAAATCCATCCAGTGCTTCATGAGATATTTTGCTAACAGACAGACACGGTTGACTCTAACAGGTAATGGCAAAGCTTTAAACCCAGATCTCATGCAATCCATTAGAGCTGAGAGTATGTGTTGGGAATGAGTCTCAGCTACTACCACACCAAGTTTTAGCTCGATATCTGTAAAATTGACCGAGTTATAAATATTTTTGTGTTCGCTAGGGTTGCTTAGTTGTGGCGGCCATCTTGAATGAGGCGGACTCCGAGCATCAAGCAGCTGTATTTGTTTTTTCAGTGATTACTTTCTGAGAGGTCCATTAAAATCCGTCCCCTGGTTTTTGAGATACGGTCCAGCCAAACGAGCGTGCGCTCGCTCGCAGACAAGGACAAAAACATTATCGCCCACCTTTAGGCAGCGGGCGGTAAACACAGAGGACAGAGGAACCTGGTTGGTCAGTGGACTCAGGCGGGAAATGTCAGAGGAAAGAGCAGGTCTAGAGAATGTGAGGGTCAGAAAAATAAATTAAAAAAAAACGAAAGGGAGACGGGCTCGTATCTGAAAACACCCCCCTTCACGGCCATGTTGGGAGGAATGTGCACGTAACGACCCTGAAACCACGAACACGGCGCAGAGACATGATGTCTCAAGCTCAACCCAGCTGCCTCCCCTCCACACACACACACACACACACAGAGGCACAAACTGCAGTGCAAACGCTTCCTTCCTGTTGCTGGTTTAGCCCAGTTTAAAAACATGATAAGAGCTTTTAAAGAAAAAAAAACAGCTATGTGAAAGAGGGGCTCAAAGAGAGCTGCTGGTTTCGTCTCAAACTGTGTGTCCCTGTTCTTCGTGTGGAATTATTTCTTTAAAGGAAAGCCCTCTCGGCCCGCGGGGTGACTTTCACAGCCTGCAGGTGCGACCTCACCGGTTGGCCTCTAAACGGCTCTCGAGCTCGCCAGCTCACACGTTTTCCCCCTCCACCCACCCCCCGTGTCTCTCTGCTCCTCTCTGGCAGGTTCGGCCCGACC
>NC_051449.1:18697809-18720488 GCF_001649575.2 Kryptolebias marmoratus | reverse complement strand
GCCCGCCCGCCCCCAACTTCCTCGCCGAGAGTCGAAGCCCTGGTGTGGGTTTCCTGTGACGCCCACTGTGTGTGTGTGCCTCTGCTCAATTAGCATACTCACATCGCTCCTCCGGCGGGGCAGAGACTCTCCGCAACAGGCTCTGGCTGAGTTCAGCGACCCTCTCGGAGCCGTTCGGTCAGCAGAGCTCCCCGCGGAAGAGCCCCGTGATGCTGTTCTCATGAGGCCGGCGGGGGATTCGGACTACACAGCCATGCTTCAGCAGCCAGAGCTCATCTTTGACTTCGCCAGCGACCACTTCAACCCATCGCAGGTGAGCCCAACGCCTCCGCGCCACAGAGATCGGCTTTGCGTGGGCCTCAAAACACGTTCCAGCCACTTGGAAAGCGGGGGTTCAGTGGAGAGGGCTGTGAACAGCTAATATCTTACCTGTTGTAGGTGGCTCTTTGAACGGCCCCGGTTTGGAGACGCAGAACTCGGCTCTGATTGGAATGGCGACAACCCAAAGTGAATTTATCTCGTCCTAAAACAACTACGGTCTCAAAATCTGCCTTTTATTTCACATTACTTGATCATTAAAAAAAACAAAACAAAAAAACAATCATTATACTTCTGAAAAAAGTGCTATAGGCTGCACAGGAAGTGACACCGCTAGCTGCTGCTACTTGCAATTGTAAACAACCACAGATTTATATGTAGATAGGCGGTTTATGAAGCAGGCTTTGCATCGACTGTTGTGAAATTTTGGAGATTAGAGTTGTTTTAAAATGGCAGCAATGCCCTTTTGGCAACTGCTGTGTTCGGACTAGCCGTTAGCTCGTCAGTTCTGTCAAAATTAAACCGTATCATAAGCATGCTGCTCGTAGTGTCACCATCTTCTTTCACCGTTGAGAGCGGAAGCCAATGTCCGTCGTTTTAAGCGAGCTGCGATGTTGTATTTTTGGAACCAGAGTCCGTGCGGCAGGGATGTGTGGCTTTAAGCTCCGCCTACTCACCTGCACACAACCAGGAAGTTATATGACCTGTCTTTAACGCATGAAATAAGAAAAAAGTTTCTAAATCAAGTCAACACTTAAAAATATATCCCTGTTTTTGTTTAAATAAGAGCAAAGTCCCGTTAATGTACAGAAAGGGGGCGGGACTTAAAATGTGCACTGGGACCAGCCTACGGCGGTGAATGCAAATCCTGACATGTTTGTTAAAAAAACTACTTTAAATAGGAGTGCAGCAATGCTCTGAAGCTTTTGAATGCCCCCAAATTATCACGTTGTCAGACGAGCAGTTCTCTGTTGTCACTGTCAGTCAAGAGTCAGCAGTTATATTTTAAAAAAATGTTCACAAATACGGATCAAAGTTCATCAGATTGGTGAAACGACACCCACATCAGCCTGATGTGCCATAAACTAAATCCCTGGAGATTAGATTATTTTTCCACTGGTCATGTTCTTTCCTTCAATAAGTTGCTTTAAATTGCCATTTTGGCTGTCGGTCAGGAGTGGAAGTTACAGTAAACTGATTAAACTATTATTAGGCAGTATTCCTCATGGGGAGTTAACCTGTGCATTTTATCTTTGTGGGAAAAAAAACAATCGCAATCGGTGCGGTTTAATATGGCTAAAAAAACATTTGAAACTCTACTTTAGTAAAAGTACGAGTGGCCTCTGACTTCAACACAGCGGAGTATTTTGTCATTTTCTTGAAAGCACCAGTAATTTACACAAAAGCAGATAATGACAAACTAAAATAGCTGCCACTGTTTATTATTTAAACCCAAACTCAGACAGGTGGAAGCCACGGACCCCTCCGTTTGTTGCCCCGTTCTGTGTTAGGAAAAACAAACAGAAACGTAACTTGGCATACCTTTTGCTTCGACCTCCGGGGTTCGCTGTCGGCTGTCTAGGTTGTAAAGAGCCATCTGCAGCAGGTAAGATGTTAGCTGTTCAGAACGTCTCCACGGAGCCTCACTTCAAAACGGCCCTTTAAGAGGTACCTGAAGGGATTCACACAAACAGCCTGGATGAGTTTTAGTGTCTTCTTGTCTAACTTAGTGACATTTTGTGTGTTAAAGATGTGGGCTTACACGGACTGCCCTGCGGTGACCGTGGAGGAGGTCCCCCATCCGCACCTGCTGTCATACAGAGATGACCACCAGCAGCTGCTTAAAGGTCAACACACACACACATGCTCCATCCTTCCTTCGCGCTTCACGCCCCGAAAACTCTGCTAATGTCCCTTTAAGAGTACCTTTTCCATCAGTGAAGTTGTCGTTCCCTCCCCGACTAAATCCCTAAGCTCTTTGAAAGGCCGGCGGGCTTCGCGGCGCGCATGCGCAGTCGCAACACCTCGCGCACGGACCACCCTCCTCTGCAACAAGTTCAGGAAGTGAAGCAAAACATTCCTGGCGTGCTCCTGCGACGGACCATGCAGGAGTCGTAGTTTAGGATGCGGACGCGGTCGGACCGGGTAGCAGCGCTCGTCATATGCCGCAGCTCGCCGTTCCTGAGCGGTGCCCGGAGGTAAAAAAGGAAGAAAAAAAAGAGAAAAAAGTAAGAGAATGGCAGCGGTGTTGAGCTCGAAGTGGGAGCCGCAGAAAGTTGAGGCTCGGGTTAGCTAACAGCTGCTGGTGAGAGCGGAGACAGCTACAGGCTGCTCACTTATAAAACACACCCATGTGGGGGTCAGACACTGACGTAGCGTGTCTTTTCAAACAAAGGTCGGTAGTTTCGATGTGTTTCCGGTGTGTCCTGCCGTAGAAAGTGTTTGTTTGTTGTTGTGTCGCCCCGTTAGCAGGCAGATGTTAGCCGCTGCCTCACAGCCTCATCACCTCTCTCGAACAGATGCGCGTAAAACAATAGATCCAGTTTAAAACCGGGTTTAACCTCAACAACGTGAACGTGAGAGGATGGAAGCAGTCGGTGCGGGTTAATAAAATGAAATGCAGCTGGACAATGGGTTTTTTGTTTAGTTAAGAGTATTAGTTTAACAATCTGTTAGATATTAACAGACTAACTGCACTGCAAGGACATGAAGAACATTATATTTGACTGGAGCTGCAGATAATTAACATGAAGCTGTCTTTTATATATATATTAGGACATATTCACTTAATTGCACACACTTGTGCTTTCTCTGTTAATTCATGTTAATGCAAATGTGTGAAACAAGTAAAAAAAATAGCCCAAATTGCTATTATGGTGAGGATAATTTGTTTTTAAAAGAGTGTTTTCAGTCAGCTGAACAGGCACGAAGGAGAGGTCTATCAGGCCCGAGCGCTACAAATCAGATCCCGCCCGAGGTTGTCGAAGTGAAAGAGTGGCGTCAGAGTCTGCTTAACGAGATGTGGGAGAATGTTTTTGTAACTCCGGTGACCTGACCTCCTGTCTCCAGTACCTCCCTCCCTCCCTCCCTCCCTCTGAACGCTGTCCTCCATCCTCTGTTTGGTCTGCAGTGGAGCCGTGTGAGAGCGGAGAAGAGGAGACCATGGAGACGCTCGTCGCCGCTGACTCACTTCTCACCATGGACTGTGTTGACACGCTCTCCCTGGAACAGCACTACTGTTAGCCCCTAACACACACACACACACACACACAGCACCGCTCATGTGCAGCCACACATTAAGAGCGCACCTCAACCACCCCTCAGCTCTCTGATGCAGGAGTTGTTTGGCTGTAGGGAGGTTATTTTTAGACACGGCGCTCCCGGTTGCTGTTCTCTTCCATTAAATCTGTTTATGTCCCCCGCCCCGCAGCCCAGGCCTTCCTGCCATCACTGGGCGATGTCATCGCTACGCCTGTTGCCCAGGTAACCGTGTCGGCCGAGGGGGTGGTGGGAGCCGTTGACCAGTCACAGTGGCACTCGTTGCACAAAGAGAGGCCCGCGGCACAGCTGCAGGCCAAAAAGAGAAGTGAGTATCTTCTTTGGGGGAAAAAACCCAAACCCAAAATGCCCTTGTGGCAATAAGGAGGAATAAATACAATATTTGTTTTTGTTCTTGTCTGTGCAGGTAAAAAACCTCGACATCAGAGGGCAGAGTCTCCCACACCGGACATTAAAGTAAAGAAGAATAAATACAACAAAGGTACTGTCAACAAAATAAAATGAGTACTACTCAGAACCACGTGGCTGTTGTGTACATGTTGACGCCTTATGGGGACTGAACGAACCTAGATTAGCTGCTCAGGTTTTATCTCACTTTGGACCAGTGCAGGTAGAATTACCCAGTACTGGGTACTGGTTCTGTATGCCTGTACCCGTCCTTATAGAGTATACGATATTGTCCCCATAGGGAAATATGGCTTGAACTAATATTAGCAAGGCCACCTGATTTTTCTAACCTCATCAAACACAACATATTTTGATACCATTAGAGAGATCTTTTAGAGACAAATCCAGCACAATTTGAAGTTTTAAAATCTGTCTACTTGTTACCAATTTATTGTCAAAAACTGATCATCAGAAAGGGTCTAAATGAATACGGTTCTTAAACAGGCAGCAATAGAAAGTCCTGTGTTTAACTTCCTGGAACTTCCTGTTCTCACTCCGGGCTGAAGCTGAGGAATCGCTCTGACTGGCTGTAAATGTTCAGATTATTCCTCCCAGTAAAAAAAAAAAGCATAACTTTTATGTTAGAACTTGAATTGTAATGTAGATTTTATCACCACTTGTTTAAATAATTTGCACATTTTATTCCTATCATCTTTTTATGCCATGGTGTTCAAGTCATAGGTAAACGCTGACCAGGCAGACTCTCAGCTCGAATGAAAACAAAGTCACATCAAGACAGGAGAAAAGCTTCAGAAACCAGCACTCCTTCGTGTGTCCACCCCTCTTCCTTTGGGACTGAATGAATAAAAACAGTCACGAGCATCGGCCACATCATCGTTGCAACACTTTGCCGGATCTTTACTGTTGCCGTTTTCACTTGTGGCTTTTTCTGCTTTCAGTTTTTTTCTTTTTCTCTTCAACCACTGAAATGTTGCTCAATTGAGTTTAGATCAAGCGATTGAGCTGGTCGTTGCGCAATAACCCTCTTCCTGTTCGCGTTTGGCTTCGCGTTGCATTTGAGTCGTAGTCCACTTGTATGCAAAAGCCCCGTTAAATCATCCTCAAAGCATCTGGCTGAATCACAACAGCTCACGCTGAAGAATACATCCGTCTTCTCATCATATCAGTAAACACTCCAGGCCTATAGATTAGCACAAAGCAATCTGGGTGAAGATAAATGACATCAAACACACAGAGCTGCATCTGACAAGTGTTTGTTTTTATGGGATTGCTGTAAATATATATAAAAAAAGTATAAATTGAAAAAGCGCATCAATAGCTGTCTGCAAACATTAGATTGATGCATTTTCTGTTCAGCTGCATGCCTCGCAAACACATCGTCCTCTCCCTACAGCAAGCGGACACAAGCCGTTAAACGGAGAGATGCAGCGAGTTCGTCTTCGCAACATAATTTGGGATTATTTCGCTCCTTTTGTGCAGATGGTGACAAGTAGTCATCAAAAGGAATCTCAAAGATTAAAACTCTGCGTTTCCAGCTTTGAAAACGTCCGATAACTCAGCTGTGATGGTGACTCTGCCTGCTCTCAAGGTGGTTCAGTGTCAGGGAGGTGTTTCCAGGGGGGGGAACAGAAAGCACTTTTGGTTGACAAAGGACGCCGCATGGGCCAAACTCCCCGGTTTCTGTCAGGAACAGCTTGTCACAATGGAAACAACGAACCTGACATCTTACCCCTCCTGGACAGGAGTTTGCTGTTGAAGGTGGTGCTTCGTGGAAATCAAAAAGGCGCCGATATTCACAGGGAGATCATTTCTTTGCCCGGTGTCTGCGTATTATTAAGCAGAAGCTTGGAAGCTGCGAAGATAAAGAAGTTATGAGGATTTCAGGGGGGGAAGAAGATTGGGGAACGCAGCTTTAGACAGAGATCACGCTTCCAAGATTTTTTGAATCTGCTGGCATTCTTGTCCATATTGATATTAGTTATATACTGTTCCTCTCAGTTGGGTTTTTGTTCCAAGAATCACGATTTGTTTCAAAATTGTGCTGACGTTTTCTTTAACGTTGGCCTTAATGAGGACGCATCTAACTCCTGAGAGTTTATTAACTTGGATGGAAGTCTTAGGCTCCGGGTCACCCTTGTACTTTCTGTTACGTTTCTGTTTATTCCTCCTGCTAGTTAAACATTTCAGTCATGGAGATTAGTGCTATTACAAAATGCTTATTAGCAACCCCCTTTGTGCCGTCGTTGAAACTGAAGACCCGGTAATCTTAACCCTGATTGTTGAGGTGGTATCTGATTGATCTGTGACAAGTTGGCAAACTGGATTCACGAGGAATGTCTCCCGAAGGCAACTTTTCAACCACAAAGTCTCCGTGGGCGTCTCCAGAGAGCTGGAGCTGTATTTTGACACCTGCACAGAAGGCCTCCTCTGACAGAAAACATCCGAGGCAAATGTCCAGGCCTAAAAACCAATCCATCCATCCACTTTCTTTACCCGCTTCTCCTTTCTGGGTCACTGGAGCTGGTGCCTATCTCCATTCATCATTGTGCGAGAGGCTGGGGACACCCTGGGCAAGTCTAAAAACTAGCTGCTGATAAATAATAATTAATAAAAGACTGCCCGTTTCCATTTTCAAAGTGTACTCCAGCAGAATAAATCCAAAATGTCGGGCCAGCTGCCGAAGTGGGCAACAAAATAACGTGCAACGGGCAGGAAGGCAGATTTGTAGGCCGTGCACCCAAAAATAGGCTCCGATTTTTATTTATTTTTTCAAATTCACATCTCTTCTCTCAATTTTCCCACAATTTGGAGTCGCCGACCCGTCTCCCAACCATTGCAGCCCAGCAGGATATCAGACCTTAAAATAAATGCTGTTTGCTCTAACTTTGGCTACACAACCCTCTCTGTTAGAACTTGGAGGTTTCCATACTCATGTTGACTGGGCAACCCTGGTCCTCGAGGGCCACCATCCTGCAGGTTTTACTTGTTTCTCTGCTCCAACACACCTGATTTGGATCAATGGATGATTAACAGGCTTCTGCAGAACATGAAGAGGTGATTTAACCACTGAATCAGGTGTGTTGGAGCAGGGAAACAGGTAACACATGCAGGATGGTGGCCCTCGAGGACCAGGATTGCCCGCCCTTGGTATAGATTAAAGTACTATAGATTACTTTAAATCTTCATTGTCATGATCAATACCAGGGCAGGTGTTTCCCCATCGTTCACACAAAAGTCTGCATAAAAAGTGACCTAAACTGCACAAGTACAGAGGAGAAGACCCCAAATGTTCCACTAAACCTCTGATAATCCATCACTGTTATTCTCTTTGGATGGACAGACAAAGCTCCAATTAGTAATTCTTTTTTTTTTTTTAAATGTACCAAAACGTTAATTAATATGAGTCATGTCGTTCCAGCTTTTCTCTTCCATTAGAGAGTTTGTTGTTCAGAGGAGCAGCTTCTAAATGGCACACTTCAAATTAATTTGAGATGCTTTGGCTGCCTAAGTGGTGAAGAAATAATTAAAAAGTAGGTCAAATGTGGTTATAAATCAGCTCCCGGGGGGGAAAAAAGATTTCTAAATATTATGACTCTGTATCAATCTAACCTGCTAACATAACAACGGTCCTCATACAGATACTTAACTTCAAGGATTAATTTTTTTTGCCTCTTTGTCTCTAATGTTTTGTATGTTTTGGGCTTCAGGAGGACACACCCTTTACCTCTGGCAGTTCCTGATGGAGCTGCTGCAGGACCGGCAGGTCTGCCCCCGCTACATCAAGTGGACCGACCCGCAGGCCGGCATCTTCAAGCTGGTCAACTCAAAAGCGGTGGCCAGGCTGTGGGGGAAACACAAGAACAAGCCGGACATGAATTACGAGACGATGGGACGAGCACTCAGGTACGGCTTCCTGAAAACCGGAAAAGTTGGCAAAAAACTCGGGTCTTTTCTCGTCATACGCCTCAGGCAGTCCACTGTTTTCTACCAGGGATTAGATTTTTTTTTTTTTTTTTTTTTCATGGTTTCACAAAGCAGCTCTTCAAACCAAGTGCAGATACAGGTAAAATGTTCCTAATGTTAGTTTTGTAAAAGTAATGTGGATATTTAACTGATTGGAAAACTGTCATTTAAATAAAGATCTGGTAGCGCTTGGAGTATACGTTGGGGATGACTCTCAGCAAACACAAAATAGGCGATAACTTTGCTTGTTTTGCAAATATTGGGCTAAATTTTGGTGTGGTAGTAGCTAGTTGTTGCGGCCATCTTGAATCGGATTGACTTCAATTGTTAATCAGCTGTAGATGTTTATCTAATGGTTATAATCTGGGTGTTTTATTACATTCAGTCCACTGGGTCAGGACTTATTTTGCTAACAGACAGATAGACGAATGAGTGCAAAGACATTTCCATAATTGCTCACTTTATGTAGTGGCGGGTGGTAAAAATGCATCTCTGTTTCTTAAATTGGGACCTGTTCTAATGTTTGATTTGGGTTCTTTCGTGCTGATGCAGGTATTACTATCAGAGGGGCATCCTGAACAAGGTGGAGGGTCAGCGCCTCGTTTACCAGTTCACATCTCTTCCCAAAGACATGATTTACATCACAGACGGAGACGGTGTCAAAGAGGAGGAAGACGACGATCAGGACAACAGTGGAAACGAGGACGGTGTGAGCGACGACTCTGACAGTACTGTATCCAGCGACCAGTTGGGGGAGGAGGAAGGGGAGGAGGAAGAGGAGGAGGAGGAAGATGATTCCCAGCCCCCTCAAAAGAAAATGTCGCTCGTCTCGAACCGAGCCACGCCCACGCAGCGGACCAGGTCGGCTCCCAGGCCCGCGGCCCAGCGCGAGACCGTCCTCCGGCCCGCCAGCGCCAGCCTGATCCAGGAGCAGCACCTGCCCATCGTGTCCGCCGAGATGCTGAGGACGCTCCAGAACCTGCAGAAGGTCCGGTCGCTGCAGCCCGCCGGTCAGGCGTCCGTCTTCAAAACCGCTCAGCTGCTGGGGAGCCTGTACGAGCGGCAGGCTGCGTCCGAATGCGCCCAAGACGGGGAAGGGGGCGCCGGAGATGTCTGAGAAAAAATAAATAAATAAAAAGGCTGGTGCCTCCAACAAGCTCTTATCAATTAAAAAAAAACCATCGTCTCAACCTCAAACGTGGACGCTCACACACTCCGCTTACTCAGGAACAGTCGCAGAGCTGCACGCTGCTGCAGCACCGTCTGAGCTCATAGTTCTTATACGCAGAAGAGGGAGCGCTGATCTGGAAGAAAGCTTTGCTTCGAAGCGTGTCGTGAATCAGGAAACGACGACCACTCTCGATCCGTGCTCCCCCTTTGGCGTTTCTGAACGGGAGATTTTGTCAGATAACAAAGTCTCCCCTGAAGTCCAACTTTAAAATATAAGCCCTTTAATTTGTACATTCAGTTTTTTAAAAAAGAAAACCCACCAAAGACAGATATGCACTGGAATTTCAAGCCTCTCTGCACCTTGTGCAGACACACCGTGGCTCGTGGAGCCATTTATTTGATCAGCACGCATCTCGGCCTTTATCCCTTTGTCCCCACATCGTTTTATTGTAGCTCCAATCACATGCTGTATCATTCCTTTGCCTTAAAAGCAGCTTTGCACTAATATTTACTCCTGCTGTATGTTTCTTTAAGTGCCTAAAGGGTCTCGATCCTGTCCCTGTTCCTCCCACTTTAGTTAATTTTGTCTCGTTGAGGGAAAACATTCCATGTTTTTATGATTGTTGTTGGTTTTGTTGTTAAGATTAATTGAATCATGTTTGTTTTATATGTTGAAAACAAGGGATTGCTTTTGTTTCTAGTTGATCACTGTATTATTATTTTTTTGTAAATCTACAATGTGTGCTTTTTTTTCTGTTTTTTTGCTTGACAATCACAGTCGTGGAGGTATTTTGGCCTCTTCAAATGTTCGCCTCGTATCTATTTAGCCTCTTCGCTATGCACACGCTCTGTTTTGAATTTGCACGCACGTAAGTTCCCGTGCGACACGCTGAAGCCCGCAGCTGTACACGCTGCATGTTATATGTATGTGAAAAGGACTTGCCCTTACCCCCACCCCACCCCCCTCAGGTTCGTTTGTTTTTCTGCACCGCAGAGACTGCGCACTCCACGCGAGGAGTAAAACGGCTGGATCCTATAACGAAGTCATTAGTTCAGTGTTTACTCTTGCCTTGGTCGTAATGGAGCACACCAAGTTCACCTCGTCCTGCGCTGTGGAAGAACGACGCGAAACTCGGAGGTGCTTTTTTTTTTTTTTTCTTCCTGTGATTGTGCCTTGTGTCTGTAGGGAGCCTGTATGCAAAACTGCTTTTACTATATTAAACCATTTATCATGAAGCCCCCCCCCCCCTCGCTTTATCGGAACGTCTCTCGATGCTGTGTTGCTGTTTTCGGTGAGCTTATAGCTGAGAATGAGGCGAAAGTCCTGTTGGCTTTTTTGTATTTCTATTTTGTATATTTGCTTTCACTCAGTCCGAAGGTGTCATGAAATAAACCGTCATTTGTCTGTGATATTTCTACTCTTCTTACTTGAATTTTTGTTGTATAGTTCAAAAATGGTCGTTTAAGTTTTGAAGTGAGATTCTGTGGAAAAGTTAGCAGCAATGAATATCTTACCTGTCGCAGAAAGCTCAGTTTGGGCTTACTGAGTTTAAGCTAATTAGTCAAAATGTGTTAAAACAGTTTGATCAACTTTTACATCAAGTTCAAATGACACGGTACATTCTTCGGGTAAGCTAGCTGTGGCAGTTCCTGTATTTCTGAAAGAAAACCCGCGTGATACAAAACTAAAGGCGGTGAAAAGATTTCTACAATGTAGTTTGCCTGGACTGCAACCTTCAAAGTTTTACGATTCATGCAAACAATATTATATAAATCCTAAATGATTTGTGTCTAGACCTCCGAATCCATCTTTCCTCTCAGCTGGTTCCAGTACAAGATTTAAGTCCCGCCCCCCCTCCATGTAAGCGAACAGGACTCACCTCAGGCTGTTTTTCCCCAGGTGTTGCCTTGTTGATTCTTGTATGCAGCTCTTATTTTGCTGCTCTGTGTTCAAATATTAATTTTTCTAACCCTAACCATACGCATGTTCACAAAACATTTCTGCCAAATGGCCACAAAGACAGTCTAGCTTTAAGCCTGCCTCTGACTGGTCATGAATCCCTGATAGAGCCAGGCCATGTTCCACACAGACTGCGCCGGATTTTAGCACGGGCTTACCGGGGCTTCGGGGGGGCCCAAGGATGTTTTGTTTTTGTGAATGGATAGTGTCAGAATTTAACCAATGACTAAGATGATTTTGAAACGTCCATCTTGAATGCTTGCTTATTATTGGTCCACTTTTGACACATCTTAGCATAGGGGAGGAGCGTTAGTGAATGTTTTTTTTACAATGGCGGACAATAGAAAATATGACAGTGGAGCGCAGAAAAGAAGGAAGAGAAAAGAAAAAGAGTATCGCGACAAAGAGGCAATGCACAAAATGCCTAAGCTGACAGGCTTTTTTAAACCTGTTAGCGGAGATGGAGCAGAACCATCATTACCCCCCACTCCTCAAACCGTTAGCTTTGCTAACACCGGCGGCTCTGCTAACACCGGCGGCACTAAGATCCCGCCAGAAACTTTAACCGTGGCTGAATCGGTGGCTGGACTGGCGTCTGTGGAGTCAGAGTCGGTGGAAGCGGGATCTTCTTCTGCAGATGGAACGAAGACTGTGGATCCGTACAGTACCGACCCTGCGCATTGGGGGGAAATTGACGAGTCCGTGCGGGCTTACTGGGCTGAGCGAGGACCGGGGAGCTGTCAAAATATGAACGTTAGCTTTCAAGCCTCGGAACGGGTGTACAAGCATCAAAAGCGTCTATTCTCCAAATCTTACTTTAAACGTAAGATGGCAAATGGTGAGTACATCCAAAGACAGTGGCTGCTTTACTCTCCATCCGCCGGAGCTGCGTTTTGTTTTGCATGCCGCATTTTCAGTAATGCTAACACTCAGTCAAGCTTTGAAACTGGTTTCAGTGACTGGAAGCACGCAACTGAACGCATGAAAGAGCACGAAAACAGCGAACATCATAGAAAAGCAATGCTGACATTTGTATCACTTGCAGCAGCCAGCGGGAGGATAGACACAGAACTGCAGAAACAATTTGAATCTGAGTGTGCATATTGGACTGAAGTGTTGAGAAGAGTTGTGTCTGTTGTCAAGTTTTTAGCAGAGAGAGGACTGGCTCTTAGAGGAGCCAGTGACACATTTGGCCGAACTGATAATGGGAATTATCTGGGAATACTGGAGTTAATCAGCGAGTTTGATCCTTTTCTGAAGTCTCACATAGAAAAATATGGAAATGCAGGTGCAGGGACACCATCATATCTTTCTTCCCAAACATGTGAGGAGTTTATTCAGCTGATGGGTGATCGTGTTCTATCAGAAATAGTGAGTGAAGTAAAAATGGCAAAATACTTCTCAATCTCTGTTGACTCCACGCCAGATGTGGCACATGTTGATCAGTTAACATTTGTGTTAAGATATGTGTCACCTGAAGGACACTCTCAGGAACGCTTTCTGAAGTTTCTACCAATTGAAAGTCATACTGGGGAAGCTTTATGTGCGTCTGTACTCAAGGTTTTGGAAGAGATGGGGATTGACATTGCGAACTGCAGGGGACAATGCTATGATAATGCTGCCAACATGTCAGGAGTATATAAAGGACTACAAGCACGCATAAAAGAACTTAACCCCCTAGTTGAATGGGTTCCATGGGCTGCACATACTCTGAATTTGGTTGGAGTTAATAGTGTTAACTGCTGTTTTGAGACAGCTGATTTTTTCCAGTTTGTGCAAAACTTATTTAACTTCTGCTCTAAGTCAACAGCAAGGTGGAAGGTGGTGACAGATGGACTGCAGCCTAATGCAAACAAGCGCATTGAAACATTGAAGTCCCTTTCGAACACTAGATGGGCTGCACATGCAGATGCCACACATGCAGTGCATATTAACTATGCAAACATTCAAAAATCATTGAAGAATATTGTAAATGACACAAACCAAAATGCAGCAATAAGAAATGAAGCAAGGTCACTTGATAAAAAAATGGACAAGCTTGAAACAGCTTTTATGTGTACATTTTGGCATAGCATTTTGCAGCGCTTTGAAAAAGCAAGTGCAGCTTTGCAGTCTGTGGAACTGGACTTGTGTACAGCTGTGGATTTGGTGGGATCCTTGCGGGAGTACATTGGAGGTCTGAGAGATCAGTTTGAAAGGTTTGAGTCTCAAGCAAAGCAGTTGTCTCCAACAGTTTCACAGGTTTACAGAGTTACTGCTCAAAGACAAAAAACTCCAAAAACATTTTTTGGAGAGAGCGCCACCTCAGAGGTTGAGTTATCAGCTCAACAAAAGTTCTCCACCAGTGTTTTTTTGGTGGTTGTTGACAGATTGCTTTCTGAAATCGATCGCAGGTATGCTGCATATGATAACCTCAACAACACTTTTGGCTTCCTGAACAATTTTTCTGGTTTTACTGTTCCAGAGCTAAGAAACAAAGCATCTCATCTCCAAAGTACATATTCAGCTGACTTGGAGATGGACTTTGTGGAGGAAATTGTCCAGTTTAAAGATTTTATTCGTGAGAAAGGCATCACATCTGCTCCATTGCTTTTACGTTTCATTAGGGAAAAGAAACTGCAGGACATCTTCCCAAATGTGGATATTGCATTCAGGCTTTATCTGACATTTCCTGTCACAAATGCAAGTGGTGAGCGATCATTCTCCAAGCTTAAAATAGTTAAGAATAGACTCAGATCTACAATGGGACAGGAAAGACTGAACCATTTGACTCTCATGTCTATTGAGAGTGATTTAGTGAGAAAGCTGGACTTCAGTGATCTTGTCAAGGACTTTGCAGCAAAAAAATCCAGAAAAGTGGGCATCTTTTCAAAGTCCATATCAAACTAAGGCTTAAAAGTCTGATAACCCTTTCACTCCTTACTGAAAGGGCTTGGTATAACTGGTTACGGCAGTGGTGTCCAAACTTTTTGACATGGCTAAAATTGTTATGTCGAAAGAACTTTGGGGCTGTGAAAGAATTTGAAAAGAAAATTGGTCTTTTTTAAAGTTTATCTGCTAAACTAAAGTAATAATTTGAATGATTGTAGATACAAAACAGTTTTTGCATGTCTGCATTATAAGACAGGCTCAAATTTTCTAACTTTTCGGGGTTGAGTATTGTTTTCTTATGTGGGTTACATGGTTTGTGTTTGAGTAAATGTAGGTTGATGTTTGTGGTTCTAGTTGCAAAGTTGCAAACACATAAGTCGTTCATGGTTTTTTGTGCAATATCTTCATAGAAAGGAGCTGCTAAAACCAAATCAATCACTTGCACCAATGAAAGACACATAAAGATTCATTACAGTACGATGATTACATATTTAATTTAAAATAATACATTTTATTTAGGAACAGAGGAAGAATCTGACACACGCTCCCGTCAGAGCGAGGTAAAGGAGGCTGCTGCTCCTCCAGGCCGACAGGGGGCGCAGCGGCGGAGCGGGAGCCCAGCTTGCCCGGATGTTGACGAACGTTCCGCCGTCGTCAAGCCCTGACATTTACCGCTGTCACGCTCCCAGCAGTCTCCACATCTAGAACTTTCCCGTCACTCCAGAAACACAGTCCAGATCCGCGCGAAACCCCCATGGCAGCCGAACGGCAAGTTCAGCTCACATCTTGACACGGATTCTGTTCGGTTTGAATAAAAATGTATTTTGTTCCTTCAGCTTGTTAACGCTTCGTCTCTTGCTTTCGCTTTTAGCAGCTTCTCCGACAGCTTCATTGACGAAGACCCACAGAAAGCTCTGGAGGTAAACATTAGCATGTAGCCTTAGACTTTTTTTACGGTGGCTGGTTGTTCTTGTTCCACTGAGCTTAAAGTTTTGTGGCTGAGCTTTCAGTAACATATATATTGTTTATGTTAATACGTTTAATGTCAGCATGGCTATAAGCTAGCTAAGTTGGCTAACCTTTCCTGTTAGCATCACTTTGCAAAAAGGCAACAGATTTAAAAAATGCATTTCAGCTTCATTCAGAGTTCCTATCACCATTTTAAAGCATATTATTTAAACTAATAGATAAAGTTGTCCTCTCTTATTATTTAATGTCATTCTTAACTGAAATGAAATCAGTAATGTAGTTTTTAGTTGTTTAACCATCTGTTTGGACATGTCATACACCTGTTAATTCTGTTTAGTGTATCATAAATAGAGACTGCATGACATTCGTGACTTCATTATAGCAAATTAAACTTTTTGTGTCATGATGTGTAGCTTTTAAAGATGATCAAACTACATAAAAGGTTGGGGGCATGATTTTGATTTACTTCACCCCTCCAGGTTTTCCTGTATTCTCTCAGTGATGTGGCTCTTTTATGCATGGAGGAGGTATCAGAAACTGTCTTAAGACGCGTGTCGTTCCTTTCAGGCACTTAATGAGGCTTTGCAGGAAGACCGTGACAATGCGGAGTGGATCTGTCAGCGTGCCTATGCCCACATCCTCCTGAAGAACTACAGCAGTATGTTCACACGTCACACATGTCAGCTGAATACAGATCCTGACTGAGATCTTGTGATTTGAAGTATTACAACCCCAGAATGTATTGGAAATGTTCTGAGCACCACAGTGTAGAGATGAATAAATATAAACTTCCTATATAATTTTTTTCTCTCTCTCTTCAGATGCCGCTGATGATGCCAAGAAAGCACAGCAGCTAAAACCCAGCCTACCTTTAGCTTTCATGCGAACAGGGTGCGTAAAGAAAAGTGATACAGCTGTATTGATTCATCTTGTTCTGTTGTTGATTTATAAATGGTTTGGGAACAAGAAAGGCTTCTAATTTAACAAAATACAGATGACACAAATGCACACAGCTTAGTGTTTAGGTCTGAACTTAGAATTCAAACATAAAAAAGCAACTTAAACTCATAATGAACCTGTATTGTGTCGACACATAAATTGTAATTTGCCAAAAAAAAACCAAATTGTCATCTATATGCACTTTAGGAGCCAGCCTGTTGCAAACACATCATTTCCATCATTAGTTGCATTTACAAAAACGCCTTAAGAAGTGGTTTGACAGACATAAATTAATAGCTTAGTTCCAACAAGCTGGTCCCATGAGAACTGATCAACTATAAGATGACTCGTTTCTCAGGTCCGCTTTCAGGTCTTTGCTAGATTTTTCCTGTTTCCGAACAACGTGACTTTCAGATACCGTTCATCTGCTGTGGATAGTTCTTTTCATTTTGTCCTCCATTCCTCCTCCTCCTTCAGCTTTCTTGGAAACTCTGCACACCACGCTGAAATATAAGAGTACTTCTTCAGGTAGAAGCTCATTGGTTCGGTTTGACAGAAGTAAAATTACATTTACTTCTCGTTTTCAGATTGTTTTCTTTATAGAGTCAACGAAAATGCAGATGTATTATGTGTTTCTGCAACAGGCTGTCTTTAACAAAGAGCTGGAAAATATTTAAAAAATTGGTTCTTTGTGGAGTTCTTTTATGTGTAAACACAACACTAGTTAATGTGTTGAGACTGAATTGGTTAAAAACAGACAGTGGACAATAAATGGTTTCCTGTTTTGCTTAGTTTTCTCCTTCAGTCGTCTTTAAATGAAACAGAATGCCGACTATTTAACCTGTGATTATAAAGCTCTTTCTGATCAATCTCAAAGCTTACAATTGAGAACCTGAAACTTTATTTTCCAGCACAGCGAATATTTAACACGCCGTTTTTAACAAGCTGCATGGTACAAGTTTTCTTTTTGAAGCTGTCACTTCGACTTTCCAAACTCTGCTCTAACCATGTGTGGCGTGTGTTTTTTTTTCTTTTCTTGACCAAATGCAGAATAGCCGAGTACCACCTGAAAAACTATGAGTCATCACACGCAGCCTTTTCGCAGGGACACCAGCTGGACGGTGAGTACGACCCGCTTTGGCTTCAAGCGTCGATATGATAACCCTGTTGTGAAGCGACCGCTGTTCCCAGCAGTTCCCTGTCTGCTTCGCTTCGCTCATAAGATACAAGGATGTGTTTGTGTCCTTTAGCTGTAGGGATATGATGCTAAAATGTCTTTAAAATGTGTTATTTTATTGCCCATCTGTATGTTACTTCTTATCTGAATTGACATACAGATGTTAGAAAAGATTAAAACCAGTGGTAGGAATTTAACCCTCCTGTGGCCTTACAAAGGCTTCTCTGCCTCTCTTCATCTCTCTCTCTTTTGAGGGCTTCAGAAGGGTTAATGTTGGTGTTATTACCAAATTAGCTCCAGATATTTCCTCTAATGATGCTTTAATTAATGAGTGCAGACACTGGCTGTCGTCCTGTTCTCACAACTGCGATCTGTTCTCAAGTTTGTTGGTGGAAATGTTAACTTTCCGAATCATAACTTGATACAAAAACTAAAAATATTTAGAAATTTGTAAAGAAATTAATCAAGATATAGACACTGAGAGAAATTATTTGTAATAATCTGGCAAATAGTTGTTTTATTAAATGCAGAAAAAGCCCGGTTTGTGCTTTTATAAGTATAAAAAGCGTATTTATCCTGACTTTTTATGTGTTTTTTATAAATGCTTTTGTTAATTTCCAGTCAAAAGTTAGGAAGAGTCGTCGCTTCACCCAGAGCCCCCAGCCTTTAATGGGCTGCTCTGCTTCTGGAGCTGCTTTTCTTGTTTTATTAACCATTACTTATCATATCCAACTATATTACCTGTGTGTCATGTTTTTTTAAAGTATTATTCCGTTACAAAACTGTGACAGAGTTTCTCTTTAGGGTTGGATTAGGCTGAAAGAATCTGGTCAAGACTTAAGGAGGATTAAATGTTTTGTGTTTGGGGATTTTTAAGACGTAGTTTAACCTTCAGATTCCAGAGGGGGAGACCTGCGTTGGTCCGTTTGGACTAAAGCTGTTCCTATTATCCACTAATGACCAACGATCTGTCACGATTTGTCACAGTTACTTAACTTGCTTCTTATTATGTACTTTAATGTGACACTAAACCATTTAAAATACATATAATAACTCATGCAGTGCTGTGTAGAGGTCTTGAGCCATTCATCAGTTTTCTATACTTTGCTTCAAGCAGCCAGACTTTCTTCTAATCTTTCTAAGTGGACTTGATCAATATTTTTTTTCAGGTTTTGAAGACCTTTTATTATTATTTTTTTTAGACCTTTGGCTGCTTTTATGCTTACCTTTTTTTTGTCCAAGATTTTCCAACCAGTACCCAATTTTTTTTTGGTGGATGTTTTTTTTGTTTGTTTGCTTGTTCAGCCACTTAATTTTCATCCATAAAATAAATCAGGCAGAAAAGAACTCCAAAAGTTTAACCGGAGTCCTGTCGACACATAACAGACCGCCACGCTCAGGCACAAGCACTGGACAGTAAAACCTCAGTAAAAAGCAAAGCAACCAAAGTCCAAAGAAAACCTTAGAAAGACTTCCTGAAAAGCCTGGAGAACCACTTTAAAAATGTGCCAGGAAGCCTGGCTGCTTGGGAGCAAAATGTACAGAGGTTAGGGGTTGCACAGGACTGTAGATGGGGATTTTGTGGCTGAACGTTTATCTGAACTGAAAGTTTCAGCTGAACAGTTGGACCACAGAAGATGGTCAAAGTAAAGCAGATATAAAAGTATTTTAAAAAAGTCTCATTGGAAATTATAGAAACATGGAGCTTCATTGGTGTATTGGCCACTTTAATAAATGTTTTTGGTAAATGGTTTGTACTTATATAGCACCTTTCTAGCCAACCAGGCTACTCAAAGTGCTTTACAACACAATCTGCTCTCATTTACCCACACACACATTCATACAGGACTGAATCTCTACACAGCTAACCTGAATAAATCATCCTATAGAGTCTAATCAGTGCTTTAGATCACATTCACACTGATGGGGAACATAGGAGGCAGTGAGGGGTTCAGTGTCTCACCCAGGGACACTTCGACGTGGGGCATACTGGTGGAATCGAACCTCCAACTCCCTCATTGGAGGACGGCTGCTCCAACCACTGATCCACAGCCGCCAGTAAATCTACAGTCGAGTCAGTAATGAGATCAGGCAAACTCCCTTGCACAGTTTGCCGTTAGGTCATTTTCTCGTCCTAAATGCTCATATAATTAAAAGAAACTTGCAGGAAGGCATGTGGCTCGCTGCCTTTCAGGCCAGAGTTTTAGACTAAGATGAGCTTAAATTGAGAAAGGACCAAGTTCTCGCTGTTTTGGCCAAACCTTGAAAATATGAGCGTACTCCTGCTGCATCTCGCGTGAAATGCATCTCTTGCATGAAATGTTGTCGCCGTGCTCGGAGCATGCAATGTAAATGTCTCTCAGCTACACCAAACCTTTGCCCAGGATGTGAAAAACTGACCAAGTTGTAGCCATTTTTGCGTTGGGACAATGTCGATTAGCTGTGGCGGCCATCTTGAATTGGGTTGACTCCAAAAGTGCGTCCGTTGTAGACGTGCATCCAGCGATTGCTTTCTGAGAGTTTTGTTGAGAATCTAATGCCGAGGTTTTTACCGATGATCTTGCACGGTGTGTTGCGCTCAAACTATCTGTTTAGAGGGAAGGGCAACGCTCAGCTACTGCCAGATTTGAGCTCAATATCTGTAAAAATGGCTGATTTGTTGCCGTTTTTGTCTTTGCTAAGGCTGATTAGCTGTGGTGGCCAGAATTAAAATCCGTCCACTTGTTCATGAGATCTTTAGCTAACGCTAAAGGCAAACAAACACACAGACACACTCTGCTTTTGCCTTTGATGGTGTGTTATATCTAAAAACTGTGATTTATGTGTGACAGTACAGATAATATTTAACTCACTGTAGTTTAAAGCACTTTCACCCGATGTGCTGAAGTTAAAACTAAAGAAAACCTGTTTATTCCTATTTTTGTTTGTTTTTTTGCAGCTTCAGACAAATCATTTGAAGTCTGGATCAAGCGGTGTGAGGAGATGATGGGGAGTAAGTAGTTGACTTATATATCCATGTGTTTTATTCAGGTTGCATTGCTTTCACAAGTTGGCTGAGATCGTTAACAATAATGTCTTCTAATGTCAGCGTTTGGATGTGTGGGGGATTGTAATGAGATGTGAAATCACCCGATCGTCAGCTGTTCGCACACTGGAATGTGCTTGGCAGTTTCAGTTCAAACAAGTTTTTGCCGTTTCTTTTAACTCCGGCCGCACGTTCCACTCATTCCTGCCGCCCCAAGTCGAAGTTAAACGGCGCCGTCTGCGATCAAACGAGCGAGCGAGCGCGTCCGTGGATCTTCAGCTGTGTGCGTCGCAGATCTCGAAGCAGAGCTGCTCAGTTCGATAAAAGATGCATGCCATGTCCTGTGTGGTTGGTGTGTGTGTGTGTTTGCTGGCGCTGCTTTGGCCCTCTGGATTATCTTGAGTAAACAAGAGCATGAGGTTTTTGACAAACACGCTTCGCACACACGTGCGCTCCCGAGAGCGACACGATTCATCAGAGTTAACGTTACTGATGTTTGAAAAGCCCCGATGAGACCCGACGCCTTCATGAGCCTGCTCACAGCTACCACACACACACACACACACACACACACACACACACACAGACATCCACATGCCACGAGCATCCGTTTCTTCAAGTGACGGCATGTTTACCACCTGGTTCTTCTATCTCACGTGGCGCCCGGTGTGTCTCACTTCACACGAACGGAGACACACAACTCCTCCTCACCCCCTCACAACAACAACACCCCCCCCTCCCTTTTCTCATTTCAAACGCGACCTCATTAAGACAACATTAACACGCCTCTTATCATTTCATCTCTCTGTGCCCGCTTTATGTAATGAAGGCAGTGAATAATGGATGATAGTGCGCTGGTAAACGGCGCCCATGCTTGCGCGGGCTCGTGGGGCTTTTAATGGGCGTGGAAGGACCAGTAAACAAACCGGTGGCAACGGCTGGCAAGTGTGTGTGTCAGTGGCGAACCCATCGTCCATCACTGAGCCCTGTTTTTAGCTCTTTGCATCAAATACACGTTTGGAGTTTGAGTTTTATGAAGTCAGTGAAAGAGAATTTAAAGGACTCCACCTGAACCTTTTTTGTTTTGTGTTTTGTTTTCTTCTCCTGCAGATCAGACAGAAAACAGCAGCGTGAACACGGTGGGTTTCTTTGTGCAGGCCACTTGGGGGCATTGTTGCTCCCAGTATCATGAGCCCTGCACTTTTTAGTTTGAAAAAGAAAGCCTCGTCAGGCTTCCCTTTAATGTTTTCCTTTTTCTCCTTCATCTGTTTTTTTTTTTCTTTTTGTTGCACACATCTCTCACCACGTCTTCCTCTTTAATTGTCGTCCCACCTCGGCTGCTGAACGACCCCGCAGACACCAGCAGCAGCGCCTGTAAAGTAAGTGCGAACGTGTCCTTTAATGAACCGAGCCTAAGCACTTCTGAAACCTTTCATACCATTATAAAAGACATGAACAGATTTCAGCACCTGGGCTGCATGAATATTTAAAGTATCGAATTATTAGCGGGAATAAAAAGAAGTCATTTATGTTGTGAATGACGTGTTTATTTGTTGTCGTTTCGTTTTTTTCCAGACACGACTGGTATCAAACAGAATCTCAAGTCATTGTCACGGTTATGGCAAAAAACGTTCCCAAGGACGGCGTGTGTGTCAGCTTCACAGAAAGAGAGGTACGAAACCACCCTGGAAGGCGGCGCAGAGGTGAAGCCGGTCTGTTTTCTCCCCGCATGTGTGCAACAAAGACATGTTAGCTCTGGGGTGTTTCCTCAGGGGGGCCCATTAGAAGGGTCTCACACACACACACACACCTCCCCACAGACCCAAACATCCCTCCAGTGGTGCCTTGTTAACATTTCCCCCAAAGTACAGATCTAAGAACAATTTACCCTTCCCAGCTCCTCCAACCTCCTAATTGTCTGTAGATGGAAGGCATAACTGATCTCGGATCAGCTGCAGAGCCCCCTTCAGGGACAGCCCTCCTCTCTTTTTTTTTTTTTTTTCTTTCTTTCCCCCCTCTCTTCCTTTCTGCCTTGCCACTTGTCACACACACACACACACACCTCCTCTCCGATGGGGTAACTGCGGGACACCCCAGGGAGCAGCTTTGTCTTTCCTAATAGAATAACAAACCGAGTTTACCCCATTTCAAAAGAAACAGCTCACTTGCTCCAAATAACGCAGCCGCTCGTTAAGCCGCCCACGTGGTGCCGAGTACAGATAAGTTCATATATTTTTTACTAGGTCAGTGCATACAAAAGAAGTTTGAAGATGAAAGGCGGCGGCTCCGCGTCTTTTCTCCGGCGGCGTCACATCGCAGCAGCTGTATACCTACAGAAGATTCAGCTCAGAATGAACAGCGAGGCTTTGGTAGTTTGGCGCCGTCGCTTAAAAAGCAACTTCAGCTAACTTTCTAAGCTTTTATCCCCAACGAGGAATGTCATAACTTCGTTTTGTTTTCAGATCAGACTCCCTTCGTCGTAAACGTTAGCTGTGGATCGTGAGCGAATATATTGAAACGTAGAAAACATAGATCAGACATCCACCACGAGCAGTAGCACTGAATGACAGGCTGTTACGAGCTGTGTGACCCCCCCCCCC
>NC_051449.1:18675884-18697760 GCF_001649575.2 Kryptolebias marmoratus | reverse complement strand
CGCCGCCGCCGCCGCTGTGGCCGAGGGGGACAGGGTGAAGACGCTCGGAGCGGTCCAGCAGCCACATCAGATGATGATCCTCACAGACACGCTGACACCTTCACCCCCTCCTCTCTGTTGTTTTACACAGTTTCTGAGAACTGCAGCTCAGTAAAAACCAAAACACCCAAGCAACAATTTTAGCACCACCCAAAAAAAAACCCCAAACATTTCATACAACAAACACATCATGGCTCAACAGGAATGCTGGTAGGACGTCATTTAACGTGGACAAAATTTGCAAAAGGGAAAATTTTTACAAATAGTATTTTAGCAAAACAATTGATTGAAACCAGCTCTTTATTTTATTTTATTTTCACCAGGTCACGGACTGAACAGGCAGTTTTAGTTTATAATTTTCTTAGAGATTGACTCACTGACTTTTGAGTCGTCCAAAACTTTTGCAAACCGGCTCCTCTTGCTGCTGTAGACTTCGCACCGATGCAGTTCGTCCATCGAAGACGCGTTTTACCAAGTCTGACCTCTCCGGAGCGCTTACAGTCAAAACTCTCAGCAACTTCTGTGAACTCTTTTCTCTTTAAAACTAAAAGCGAAGGAGCCTTTTTAAACACTTCCAGAAAACGCTGTAGACAAATAAAAAGTGATACGTGCGGCGGCCAGACGCGTCAGCCTCTTCCCCGGTTCAGGACTAAGGCTCACTTTCTAGTCTGTTCCTGTCTTATTAAGAGTGCTGTCAGGGAGCGAGAGACCCGGGGTTCTCTAAGTGACAAGCCCTGAAATAAGAGAAATTATGTTTTCTAGTCTTTAAGCCACCCTTAGATATCACTGTTTCGTATGTTTTGCTGATTACTTGCTGACACCTTTCGGAGATGATGGTCAACATGAGCTTTCCGTCATGCCTTCAGCTCTCGGCGAAGATCCAGATGGCGTCAGGGGACGACTACAACTTCCACCTCCAGCTCCTGCACCCCATCGTCCCCCAGCAGAGCTGCTTCAAGATCCTCACCACCAAGGTACGGCTCCGAGCGCCGCGAGTGTTGTTTGTGTGCCGGCGAAGGGCTTTGACGGATCCGAGGTGATTGTTTTTACATTAACGGCATTTTTCCACATTTTACATCCCCCATCCCCCGTGCATTCCCAGCCCCCCCCAAATTTGAAGTGTTTTGACATTTAAGTGGGTCGGATGGCATATTCACGAGGCTTGTAGCAGACCTGCGTTCTTTTCGAAAGCACTTGTGTTGAATTGCCCATTACGGACTAAAAGGTACAGCGATGTGCTGGAGAGCACAGACCACAATAACTACTTGTTTTTTGTTTTTTTTTGTCCCATTTAGGGTCACGGTGACCACAACTGGAAAAAAAAACAGCCTCAAAATGAGCAAGAGAAGATGTCAGGTCTCAGTTAGAACTCCTCACGCTGTTTCTGAAAGGCTTTTGTAGTTTAGAAAAGTGTACGGAAATTGTAAGCAAGTCAGAGTTACAGAAAAAAATAAGGTCGAAGGAATTATTAGCGAGGTCGGGTGACGTCCTCATAAGCAGTCAGTGTCTTACCTGCAGGAGACAACAGTCGGCGCAGCCAGGTCATGCCAAACTGTGGATTTAACTGAACTGATTTATTGAAATGAAAAGAAAACAAACACTGGTTTTCAAACCTGGTCCTCAGCTAGGCGATTCACGCAAAAAATTTTAAAATCTTTTTACTTGGCTGTTCCCTTTTCAGGGGTCCTCACAGTGAGTCATCTTCCTCCATCTAACTCTGTCTTCTGTGTCCTCTGTCCTCTCTCCAACTACCTCCATGTCCTCTAACTGCATCCATATGTCTCCTCTTTGTCTTCTTCCTGGCAGCTGCATCTCTAACATCCTTCTACCAATATACCCACTGTCCCTCCTCTGCACGTCCAAACCGTCTCAGTCTGTCCTCTAACTTTATCTCCCAGTCCTTCAACCTGAGCTGTACCTCTGATGACCTCATTCCTAATCCTGTCCATCCTCGTCCCTCCCAAGGAGAACCTCACCATCTTCAGCTCTGCCACTTCCTGTTCTGTCTCCTGTCCTAAAAACAAAGACAAATATTTTAGTCTCTGAAACGGTCAACGTGAAAGAGAAAAACTGCACATGTAGGACTCACAATAAAACTAGACGTTTCACACACAAAGGCGTATCTGTGCAGTAATCTCAGGTTCCTTTAACTGTTTTTGCTTGAGCGGCTCGTTCCTACAGCGAACACAGCACCGTCGAGGCGTTTGAAAGTAAAAATAAAGAAAAAGTTTTTGAACTTTTCCTCAGATTGATATGGAGCCCTTTACGTGTCTTGGCCGCGCTGGCACTGACTTTCATCAATAATAGAGTAGACTATCAGACATGTCACGAACATGTTTTATCGCGCTATAAAGAAAATATGATGCAGTAACGTCACGGGCCAGGGGAACCGATGGCACTTAGAGCTCCGAGCTGCAGTTTTATTGACGAGCCTTAACGAATATGTAGTTTCGACGTATTCCGACTTCTACTGTCCTGATAAATGATGATTAATTAGCTTGGCGCACTCCAGTTTCTCTCCTAAAACTGGTTATGGAGTGAGGAAAACCAGCGAGGTAATAAACATTCAGGTTTAGGCAGATTATTGAATCTGTGGCTGATCATTACTTGGGTTAGCACTCTGGAGATCAGCGTCTTAATCTCTTCCATAATTTAAAGCAGAATAAAGTAGGTCTGCCGCTACCTTTAATTCCTTAATGCTGGTAAAGCTTACTGTAGTGGGAGTAGGAATGAGAAAAACCCACTCTCACTGTACACACTACAGCTTTTGTAGCGAGGTTAAATCAGTTCAACTTAGCTGATTCACACATAAGGCGCAAATCCTCCCTCCTACGCACACACACACACACACACAACTGTAAAGTTGCTGAGAGTTCCTCAACACTGTTTAAGGTGATTACTGACCTAATGAGTAGGATGGGTACTTCTTATTTATTTTTTTCCTACGATACACTAATTAGTGTGTGTTACAGATGTGGCCTAATGAACGTGCTGGCTGAGAGTGTGCTGATTCAGGATTTACACCACTGTCAGGGTTTAGCCCACAGATCAAAAGGCAGATTTTATGCTAACTTTCTTTTTTTTTTTTAATCATCGAGAAGGTGAATGTGGGTTTTTAGGGCATTGATCAGTTCAGCCCCTTTAATCACCAAGCTCTGCTCAGCTCTTTTAAAATTTCCTTTCCTTTTCCTGTCCTGTCCTTTCCTTTGTTTGTCCTTTTTGTTTCTTCCTTGTCCTGCCTTGTTACCTTCCCTTAGCTGTTCTGTCTTATCTGGAATATATTTCTCCTTTTCGTTTTCTTGCTTTTCCTTTTTTTCTTATATACTCGTCCTAAGACAGGACATTATGTTATGACGTTGTCCGTCTACTTGTCCGAGCTTTTTATTGATAACCCTTTAACGTAGCTGGACACCTCATGGATCAAGGATGATCCCCATTGATTTCAAGGTCACAGGTGAACCCTGTGTAAAAGCCTTGCTCGTGCTCCAACTCTACAACCGTGCGATGTAGAAATGTCAAACCGCACAGCTGGACACGTCACGGGTTGAGGAGGATCCCTATTGATTTCTTGGTCTTGGGGTCAAAGGTCACAGGTGACCCTTTTGTTAAAACCTTGTCTGTGCTCCAACAACGTCCAAGTAACACAGAAACGTCAAACCCTCCGTTCTTTAGATCGTCCCTATCTGTCCATAAGTTGTCCACGGTGTATCTCCGCAAATGTTTAGGATAGAAAATGGCGTCAGACGACGGTGGTACTCGTGAAGTCTGTTACTCTGATTAGAAATGGTTTGGATAGGCTGGTAGTCATCCACAGGTAGGTTCTTCATATTACGACTGAAAGCTGCCGTTTCATGTTCCTTTATGTTCTTCAATTCAACTATTTGTTGATTTACTCCACGGACAGCCTCATTATCAGTGACATTGACCTTTCACCCCACCACATTCATCTATATACTTAATAGACACATGAATTCAGGATTGTTGTGTGAGGGATTTCATGCTTTGGATCTTTATTACTCTGATAATTTCCTGACAGGCGTATTATGTACTGTTAGTGGTTCTCTTCTTTTGTTTCCTTTGGTTGCTTCTCTTAAACTTTATCTGTGAGGTAATCTGTTTTCACTTCAGGTGGGCACTATTTAGGGCTGAACCTCTGACCCCAGGGTTCCTTTTTGTATCAGTCGTTTAATGGTGGACGTCTGGGGAAATGTGAGTTTATTTTTGCTTTACTTTTTACTGTGGAAAAAGGACATTTTCACAGTTTTACAGGTCAGAAACACAAGTTCCCATCTCGACACCAGAACATTTACTCTTGAAAGCTAAACTTCATAAGCAGTTGGTAACACAAATGATTTCTCATTGGATTATAAAGTTGCAGACTATATTAAGACAGACGACCTTTATGGGAAATGGAAAAGATGAGGCTAAGATACACAAGCCACCCACTGAAGGGAAGAGAAGGTCGTATTAGGATAATTGAATACCGCACAAAAGGTAATTTGAGTCATTCACATTGAAATAATTGTCATATCAGGAAGAAAAAAGCAAAGCTGATGAAACCCGATGTGTCTTTCCAGTAATAATGTAATTAGTTTTATATTGGACAGAGGCAGAAATCCTCTTGTTCTGCTGCTCACAGCCCGGTCTCACC
This sequence comes from Kryptolebias marmoratus, assembly GCF_001649575.2. Lineage (NCBI taxonomy): Eukaryota > Metazoa > Chordata > Actinopteri > Cyprinodontiformes > Rivulidae > Kryptolebias > Kryptolebias marmoratus. The sequence goes on along the minus strand of NC_051449.1, from coordinate 18,693,070 downwards.
TTTGTTTCACAGTTCAGCTGTGCCTGAAGATTTACAGAGACTAAATACTCTCCTTAGACCAAAGAAACACCTGTTTGAATGTGCCATCCAAAGGGACAAAGATGGAAAAACACGTAATGAAATAAGATGCAGATGAATTTATTTAGGTTTGAGAAAGAGATTACACACACAAACACACACATAGTCCCTGTCTCGTACCCCCATTCGCCCCCCATGGACATATTCTGGCCATAAAACTGAGCTCACCCATGAACAGAGTTTCCACTTTATAATCCTTTCAAAATAAAGTACAACAGCAGAAACGGTAAGTGTGACTGGAAAAGCATCAGTAGGAAATAACTTGCGCGTCACCGCCAGGTGGTAAAAGTAAATAAGTTCTTTCGGCCGCTCCCTTCTTCAGAGGTCACCACTCCACGAATGATTTGATTACGCCGGATGCCCTTCCTTCCGCAACCTGGGCTCGAACCTGCAGCCTCAGGATTACCAGACCGCGATAAAAGTTTACCAGCCCCTGGTAAAAGTAAATAAATAAATTGGGGAGAAAAAACAAACAGTTGTGACGGTCACATTAATTTGTCAAATTGCGCCATTTTAATTCGAATGGATATTCAATAGACTGAACATTTTGCAGTAAAATGACTTTCGTGCTACCTCTGTGTTGCCCTTAGGCGCCACTCAGTTGATAAGTCCACCGCAAACGTGTCCTCCCCTCGTTCAGGCTGATATTTACTGCGGCGTGTCCATCAGATGCGTACGGGTGACTGAGACTCTGAGTGATGCCGCCCACCGTTGACCTGTGAACATGAAATTGCTTCTCAATAACGGAGTGAAAAGATCTGCCCGCATAAAACCACAGAGCCGACATTAACTGCAAAGTGGCTCGCCGAGCGCAGCTGTAGGACCGAGCGTAAACAGTCGGGCGCGGTGTAAATAATGTGCTGGTAAAATCCATAATGGGAAATCGATCGGTTGTCGAGTGTTTCTCAAAGGTTCATCCGGGTCAACAACAAAAACTTACGTGGACGGGTTCGTTTTTGTTCATTTGTCCCCCAAAACTGCAATGTTGGAGTTTGGATACAGGCTGAAAGGAATACTTAGGCACAGGACTTGGACACCCATCCTAAGAGGGGACATATTATGGTATGGCGCTGTCCATCTCACTTTCTGTTTGTGGACAATTTTTTTTGTCCGAGCTCTAAATTGATAACCCTTTAAGGTAGAAATGTCAAACTGCACAGCTCGACGCCTCATGGGTCGAGGTTGATCCCTATTGATTTTAAGGTCAAAGGCTCAAAGGTCAAAGTCACAGGTGACCTCTTTGTGAAAGCCTCGTCTACGCTTCAACTGAGTAATGTAGGAACGTCACACTGCATACCTGGACACTCCATGGGTTGGGGATGATCCCTATTGATTTCAGAGTCTCGGGGAAAACCCTTTTTGTGTTCTAACTTTGCAACCGTGTCACACAGATGTGTCAAACTGCATACCTGGATTTACCACTGGTCGAGCATGATCCCTATTGATTTTAAGGTCACAGGTGATCCCTTTGTGCTCCATCTCTGCGACTGTGTCCTGTAGGAATGGGAAACTCTTTGTACCCTGGATTATACTCACCGACAGGCGTATTGTGTACTGTTGGTGGTACTCGTGTTCATTAAGGAATACTCGGCCCGAAGGGCAGCACCACGGAGACAGTTCAGCATATCTGAGCTTCCTGTCTGGAACCTGGCTTGACGAAACCTAAAAGATAGCAGCGATTCTGATGTTTAACTCAGACTTTTTAAATTTGTGTTTCACATCAGTTAATCATTCTTCTGTTATTCACCAATCAAACATGAATCGGGACGTTAAAACCTGCTGCTGCGGAGATGGAGGCCGAAAGATCTTAAACTTATTTACTCCACACTCAGGGGGTTTATTAGTCTCTTTCTGTGCCACAAATTGCAAATCGTTTCACTGACCAAATCAAATGAATATTGGGTTGATTAATTACTCTGATACAAAATGGTACTAATGAATTAAACTTAATAACTGTTTAACAGATTTCCCATCAAATCTCAACAAAATACAGAAGCGTAGACAGCTCACTGCAGATCAGTTTAATTTATGACTCCAAGTGTTCTAGTTTATACGTACATATAAAAGAAATTTTGCAAATGGATTTAAAAACAGTGTTCTGTTCAAATAGGATGATTTGACTTAATATTAGACTCCATTGACTGTTTGTTTAATATAATAAATGATTAAATTAAAACAATCTTCCTGAATAAAAATAGTTTTGTATTTAAATCGGGTTAATGAAATGCCAACATTGTAAAAAAAAATTAAGTTTGTATGGACTACGGCTATGTTTTTTTTTTTTTCTATATGTATATCAAATGCCATATATGAAATGAATTTATAAAATTATAAAACAAATGTCGAACTGCAGAGGCTTTATATTTACTATTTGCATACAAACTAAGAAAAAGGCGAACGCAAAACCTTATTATGCTGTGCTCTTTATTGTCGTTCAAGTCTTTATTTGACTTTTAAATGCTAAAAAACAGGACTGCACTGGTTTTATGTCTCGCTCTCTTTACGGCCCTCTGAGCTGAGGCTCGTTACGTTGACTATAAAGGTGAGTGTCGTTAAAAAAAGAGCGCTAAATAAGTAATAAAAGCAGGATATCGAGGTGAGTTGGTGGCTTTGGTGCTCTGGGTTCAGATTTCAGCTGGTATGGATTTTGTAGTTACGCTTTGGCTTTGCAGTTTTTAATAACCTCTGTTTCTGAACATATGAGACAAACAGGTTTTAAACTCTCTCCAGGAAAAAAAACAAAACATTTGAGAGTCCACCCAGTCTGGGTAAAAACCTCCTAGCTTCCTCTCAGCTTCTGGTTTACTGACAGATGGGCGGATTTTCTTCATTTCGATGCTTTCTCAGCCTCATACTTCTCCGTGGGGAAAATTAAAAGTCCTAGCACGGATATTTAACAACTGATCTGGGTTCAGATCCCGACCTGGTTCCGGCCGTTCGCCCGGCGACGCATTCATGTTGCCTCAGTCTGATTTGTCTACGGGATGTCATCGGGAAAAGAAGAAGTGAGCAGTTTGTGACAGTTCAAACCTTTTGTTACCACGGTGATCTAGCCAGGCTCAGACTCCGACTTTAGGTTTAACACAGCCAGCTAAGTTGGAAATCTTGCGTCATGGTACAACCGCTTTTTACTCAGACCCCTGGTTCTTGTTTCACCCCGAAGACCCAAGGACATTTTGGCCGCATCGTATTTTAAACGTTCGTCACGATTTTCCACAGACTGAACCGAGGAGGCCACCGAGTCAAAGGCTTCATAAGTTGCGGAGGTGAAGCCCCAACGCTTTGTCCAGCGTCACTGAAGAACTTTTACCGATCTGTTTTTGTCCTTTAATGCGTTCTGTAAGAACATCTGCTTTTTGCTGTTGCGCGTTTGAAGTGAAGTAGTCGTCGTCTGGTAGCTCCACGAGGGTTTATATAACGTGTCTTGAGCGATACGCACGTCCATAAGTCAAAGCTGAGCCACTGAAAGCCCTCCTGGTTATTTTAGTTTATTTCACAGCAAGCTCACAGGAGGACTGAAGGGGCAGCGCGCGGCCAAAAGTGCTGGAAATACATATATTGTGCGGTGTCAAAGTAGCAGAAAGCTGTAGAGAAATTAGATTCGGGAAGCGTTGTATAACCTGGCGCCTGTATTGTATGTGCTCTATCCACTGAGGCTACACTGTGCTGAGAAGAAGCTGACCTGCACAGAAAACTGCCCCCTCTCAAAAAAAAAAAAATAAATAAATAACACACTTCCTTTCACTCATTTTCTCACTTTTCCATGGCAACAGCAGACACTGCATACCAGAGGTGCACGTGGGTTGCAGCTTAAACAAGAGCTCAGTCTTTGAGAGACTGCAGCCGAGGAGTCTTTAACTCCCTCTACTTTTTTTGTTTGCTGTTGTTGTCTTCATCATTTGCCACCTTTTGTTTTTGCCATCCTCACACACGCGCACACACACACACACACACACACACTCTCGTCCTGAACGCACAGCCTGAGCGCTTCTTTATGTTTCGCCGTGATGTAAACACCTACGGTTTCTGCAACCAGAGGAGAGCGTTCAAGCCCTCCTCCTCTTCCTCCTCCTCTCTCTTAAAGCCCTGGCTGCTCTCTGGTCCAGTGGGCTCCTCAGGCACACACACACACACACACACACACACAAGCCCTTATAGGTAATTGTACCAGTCAAAGTTTTGACGTGGCATAAACCCCCCCCTCCTATATAAGCTGCACAGGTGAAATGTGTAGGCACATGTGCTTGTCACTGAGCGACCCTGACTAAGAGGGGAGCCGTTTGATTCGTCCCTCATCTAAATGTTTCGGAGCCCCTTGGAAGCCGCTGGGGGATGAAAACATTCAAGTGAACAACAGCATCAGCAAATCAAGTTCCTCCTGATTGGCATGCATCCCTAATGAGTGTTTAAAAAGAAAAAAGTTGCCCTGAGAGCTGTTGATTCTCAACCAGTGTTGAACTCGGTAACAGGCTGCCCTGCGCCCTCTGCCGCGCCGTGTTTACGCCTCGTCTCCTCGCCGTCTCTAAAGACACCTTAGCGGGGCGGAAGCTAAGCCGGGCTCGCTCGCACGCACGCGCGCACTCATCTGCGAGCGCCGAATCCGAGCAGCAATCTTTCGGCGCGCCCGTGCTGTTTAAGCCAAGTGTTCGCGTGTCAGCGTCGCGTGTAGCGCATTATCGTCAGCGCGACCTCCTCCTGTCCTCCATCACAACAAACATTCCAACCGCGGGGGTCACCGCCACAACGGGGGAGCCAATTACACACTGGTGTGTTTGATCGGAACAGACGGCTGATGCGCACACGCACACACACACAGAGAAGCGAGCGCGCACGCTCAGCACAGTTTTGAATCCTCCGCACCCTCGCCTTCATTCAGCTCTAAAGTCATTTCTTGTCGGTGTATTTCTAAAGTGGCGTCTCCAGGCTTTAATTTGCTCGCCTGTCAGCGTCTAAGAATGTTTATGTGTTTCGATTTTGTGTCTCTTTAGTGAGTTTAGGGGAAATCTGCCAGCATCTGGAAGAAGAGGGAAGAGATGCTGGATGAGGAGTTATCATATGAAGAAGGAAGGGATGTGTGTGTGTGTGTTTGTGTGCGCTTACAAACACATGTGACAGTGACACAGGACCTTAACTCTGCTCTGTAAACTGTGTGTGTTTGTGTGTGTGGTGCTGTATTGTAAAGTCCAGCCCCTGGGGTCCTGTGAGTGGTGGCCCCTGATTGTGGCTCTGCTGTCACATCCCTTTATAGGCCATCGCTTCGCCTGTCATACACACAGAACCCCCGCTCTGAGAAACACACACACACATATACACGCACAGCGCCTGGGCTGCCATGTCTTTGAAAGCCAGGAAACACAGATGTAGCAGCAGATTAATGTTGCATGGCCCATCAGCGCGCACAGAATCACACACGCTCTGACACACGTGGAGCCGTGGTTTGACTTCTGTCACACTCGGAGCTGCAACAATATTCCAGACAGTAAATAGTACCTGCAGCTGTGGCTGGTAGCTGCAAGGTGGAAACTCATGATTGGCTCGGTTTCTGTCTGTTGCTTCTCTTTTTTATATATATTTTCCCCTACCTTCTATATTTTCTGATTTAGTTTGAATAAGAATAAAAAAACAAAAACTGTTTTTATGGAATTACACAACTGGAGACAAATTGAACATGAATCTGTTCATACAGCAGGTTCAGTAAATTTAATGTAATTATTAAAATGTTTAATGTAAAAAGACATTCACTGATGGAAAAGCTCTTGTGAACCTACAGTAGTTGTTGGTATAATATATTACTCACTAATCCAAATCATTCAGTTCAGGTGTTCCAATCACTTCCATGGCCACAGGTGCATAAACGAGGCAAACCTCTATGAAAGAACGGGAAAGTGACTGGGAACGACAGCGACTCAGCCACAAAGTGGGCTCAGAGGATGCACAGAGGTCACCACTGTTCTGCAGAGTCAACAGATACAACTTTGTATCCCCAAACTGCTCCCAACTTTGTGGGAACAGTTTGGGGATGGCCCCTTCCTGTTCCAACATGGCTGAGCACCTGGGGACAAAGCAAGGTCCATAAAGACATGGAGGAGCGAGTTTGGTGAGGAAGAACTTGACTGACCTGCAGAGTCAACCCGATAAAACACCTTTGGGATAAATTAGAGCAGAGACTGAGAGCCAGGCCTTCTGTCCCACATCAGTGTCTGACCTCACAGATGAGCCTCCAGAAGAATGGTCAAAGAATCCCATAAACACTTCTAAACCTGTGGAAAACCTTCCCAGCAGAGCTGAAGCTCTTCTAGCTGCAAAGGGTGGATCAACATCATATTAAACTCTATGGATGAAGAGTGGGATGCGACTCAAGTTCAGATGCGTGTGAAAGGAGGTGAGTGAATACTTTTGGCAGTATAGTCTATGTCAGGCATCAGAACTTACACTTCTGTTTCTTTAAGAAAGACCAAAAGGGTATTTTCCCAAACAACTGAGACAATAATAACTAAACATAAAGCGTAATATTTTGTGTGCCTCACGGTCAAAAAAACCCAGTTTTTTTTAATTAGAACATTTTACATTTACTGACGGCTGTGATGTCAGCCTGTCGAATCAAAACAGCAGCTAAGTCGGTCGCTGCCGTTCTTGCAGTTTGGAAACCAAGCGCAATAATCGAAATTAGGTCCAACACACCATCAGGTTTCTACAGTCCGCCCTCCTTTCCGCTGTCTGTAGATTTTAGAACAGGAGATAAGTCACTGGAAGTTTATTAACATTTTTTTTTTCTTAAGTCAGCAAGAAAGGTAGTTTAGGCTGAAGGATCGGGGTGAGTTTATGAATATCCAACAGCATGGATCCACTCAACTTCATACATCGGCTTCTATCTGAACGGATTTATTCACAAACTGACATTTATCAGGAGTGTGCCTCCTGATGATGACAAAAGGAAGGAAACTGGAGAAAAAGCAATAACCTGACTTGTCAGAATAAAAAAAAACAACCATCCCTTGAAACTTTGTAGAAAAGGGGACAAACACTTTTAAAAATATGTACTAATTAGATGATGTGATGAACTTATCTCTTCGAAGCTCAATGAGCGATTAAACACCCACCTGCGGAGGCCGAGAACACTCATACCTGCCCTTTTATTTATTTTGTAGTGATTTTTTTTCAAGATCACGAGTTGATTATCATCTTATCTCGAGATAACCAAGCTAGTTTTATCTTGCTGTTGAATGGACCTCACCATAACAATAAAACCAAAGCTTAAAACAAATAAACGAGTTAAGCTTGCTCAGTCAAAGCCAATATATTTGTCTCATCTAGGACTAAAAGTCGGTAAGAAGAAATGGGTTTTAAGGAGCTTTTTAGAGGTCTAAAAGCCCGCCTTTACCGTAGAAATTTGTCATTTTTATTATGTTTTGGGTGAGTCCTTATGGGCTGCATGGCGCCCGCTGGAAACCGCCCGTTCACGGTTCTGATTCAGTCCACCGGGTTGCTGCAGACGTTCATTCTTCTGACTTAATGGCTCTTTCTTGATTGGTTTAATTGCTGAAAAGGCTCACGTCTGAGCGGTGCCCGTCTGAGTTGTGAGTGATGTTCTCGCCGTGCTCCAGCCTTTGTGGGATGTTCTTTTCATCCACAGTTTAAACCCTCGGGTGTTACCTGGGAAACCAGGGTACGGCTCGTTGAGAGCTTCAGGAAATTCATTTTGAAACGGCGTCATAATAAAGACGACCTCCAGTCATGTATATATTTAGCGATGTTAAAACTCTGGCGGATCATTTCGGTTGATTCGTCTTTAAAGCGCTTAAACGGTTAAACGTGGGGGAAAGAATACTTCCACGTCAGACAAAACATTTCACGCCGTTTCTGTTAATGTCCTTTGATCTGAGCCGTGTTCTCAGCGGAGACGAGTCTGTTTTTAGCCCGGCGCGGGGCAGCAAGTGATGACACGGGCCAAAGTGGTCTATCATTGCACCGCCACACGCACCAGCTCATCAGCTCTAAAAGCGATCCCCCGCCTGGTTTCCCTCAATCCCCCCCCCCTATCCTCCCTCACCTCGTCTGCCTCTCCTCTCTCCTGCTCCCCTCATAAATGAATCATCACGTCGCCCAGCAGAGCAGAAATGTTCCTTAATTGCATCGACATCACCAGATCTGTCTTTCGCATGCACACATATCAAACACACACACCATTAATAGGTGTTGAGTGAGGGAGTGTGTGTGTGTGTGTGTGTGTGTGTCAGGTGGGGGCCTCGTGGCGGTGCTGCTGTGTGCCCCTGTCAGTGCAGCTCAGTGTTAAAAGCCCCCCCTCCCCTCCTCTCCCCCCTCCGTCTCTCACACTGGCCCTCTGGCTGACAGGCATCTCGTTAGTGCAGTATGTCTGTCAGTGAGGTTTGAGATTGAGCTGTGCCCCCGCATATCCCTGATGTCTCTCTCTCTCTCTCTCTCTCTCTCTCTCTCTCACACACACACACACACACACTCTCACAGGCTAAGTTGTCCACAGCTCTGAAGAAGTCAGCCTTTCTGGCCTCAGTAATGATCTGATGCCCGGCTGCTTTTAACGCGTCACTCTAATGGAAAGCGTTATTTTCGTCCCCGCGCTCCGTTTTGTTAAATACTGTTGTCTGTTTTTCCTTCCTTCTCTCCCCTCTTCTTCTGTCCCCCTCTCGTCTTCTGGCAGGTGGAAATCAAGATGAAGAAGACGGATGCCATTAGATGGGAGACGCTGGAGGGAGAAGGACAGGAGTCCAACATCAAACACTTCAATCCCCGTCAGTCCTCAGCGCCGGCATTCACGCTCTCCGTCTCTGCTCTCCTGTCCGTATCCATTCTGCCGTCACTCCCGTCCCTCGCCTTCTTCCTCCACCACTTCTTGTTTCTTGCTTTCCGCCAAGATCAATACAGGCTCCCCGTTTGTCTGTTCTCTTCTAAAATGAGAGTGGGCAGCGGGGCCCTGCTAGAGTCTTTCATTAGTCTGACGGTGAGAGGGAAAGGTATGACAGCAGAATGCAGTTCAGTATTTGAGCCCACACACATTTCTGCTACTGACGGGATTAATTGCAGATGTAATTGTGTGCGTTGAAGAGAAAGTGAAAGTTAAGTGGGCAGCCAAAGTATTTTTGTTGTTGTTTTTCATCCCAGCTTGACCTCTGCCCTGTTTATTAGCGCCTGCTTCTAAACTCCCGTTCCGTTGAAAGGCGATATGCGACGGCGTGATCGTCACGGCACCATTTTTGCGGCACCGGTCGCGCTTGGCCTGAATCTGTCTGCGGCGCGTCTGGTGCCGTATTTATGCAAATCTGTGTCTGGATTACGTTTCCCGCTCTGCCGCTCCATCTCTCGTCGGGATTATAGCGGCTGTGTTACATTCAGAGAATATAGAAATCAAATCAGGATGTCGTCGTTCCACACGTGAGCTTGAAGGATCTGTAGCAGAGAAGAATTTAGAGTTGCCAGTCAAGTTTTTTTTTTTGTGTGTGTGTGTGTGGCAAAATTAGTCATGGGGGTGGGGGGGGGGAGTCCACCCTCTCTCAGTTCTAGGGTTTATCAGGACATACTAAAAAGGGTCTGATCTTTACCAGGTCCTAAAATGATCCAAATCTAACCTCAAGTGTATAAAAACCCAGACTCCACAAGGAGATTATGAACTGAATAAAAATGAAGCCAAACTGGAGAAGCTGTCCTCCCCGTGACCCAACAGCTTGTAGAACCTCCTTTAGCAGTAATTACTAACTTCTCTCACGTGGTTGTGGAGGAGTGTCGGCCCGTCACAGCATTTCAATCAGGTTCAGGTTCTGGACTTTAACTGGACCATTATAACTCCTTTATTCTTTTCTTTCTGAGCCATTCTGTTGTAGATCAGCTGCTGTGTTTGGGATCATTGTTCTGTTGAATCATGACCCATTTTGATCCAAGCTTCAGCTGTCAGACAGATGGTCTCACATTTGACTTTAGAGTCCTTTGGTCTACAGAGGAGTTCAGGGTCGACTCAACGACTGCAAGGAGCCCAAACCATCAGCCCTCCACCACCGTGCTGACAGCTGCAGTGCATTCTGGGTAAACATCTGTCCTCTGGTCTGCAGAGGAGCCCAAACCATCAGCCCTCCACCACCGTGCTGACAGCTGGCATCAGGTGTTTGTGCTGATAAGCTGTGTTTGGCGTCAGCATCATGGGTAAACACCTCTACTTTGGTCTCGTTTGCTCTAAGAACATTGTTCCAGAGGTCTTGAGGTTTATTAAGATAAAACTTTATAAACTTCAGTCGTGCTGCCATCTTCGTTTTACAGAGAAGAGGGTTTCTACCTGCAACTCTTTCAAACAAATCATACTTGTTCAGTCTTTTTCTAATGGTCCTGTCATGAACTTTAACCTTTACCTGCTAACTGAGGCCTGTAGAATCTGAGATGGAGCTCATTTATCTCAGCATTGCACAGTCTGACCTTGGGGTAAATTTTCATTCTTCACACCTGGGAAGATTGGCAGCTCACTACATAATGACTGACTTCATGTTTGGAAATTACCTTTAACCCTTCCCTGATTGATGAGCAGCAACAGCTGCTTCTCTAAGGTCATTGCTGATGTCTTTCCACCTTGGCGTTGTGTTAACACACATCTGTTTGCTCCAGAGCAGCAAACTGATAAAACACTGATGATGATCAGGTAATCAATACATCTGATCAGCAGCTCCTGACTGATACTGAACCTCTGAGGTCCTGTGGAAGCAGCAAGAGAGGACTTCATTTCTGTTTAATAAATGATGACGTGGTGGAAGCTGTTGTGTTTTTGTTCACTTGAGATTAGGCTTTAATCATTTTAGAACCTGGTAAAGACCAGATCCTTCTTATGTCCTGACAAGTAAAACCCTAGAGCTGATAGAGGGGGAACTTTAGTTTGTATGAGTGCAGATAATAAAGGTTTGTGTGTTCAATTTTAATTAAAAAATCGAACATATCTTAGATTTATGGGTTTTGATTCACGTCTTTATAATCAAGAGGACTCTGCTGAGTCTAACGAAGCCTTTCAGCTAAATCTTTCTGTTATTCGGTCTTAAATGAGCTGCCTGAGACGCTTTTTTTTTTTTTTCCCGCCCCCCTTTCAGATCAGTACCCCACATCGTCCCACTACACCCGCAAGTGGGACAAGATGGTGTCGGACATAAGCGAGGAGGAGAAGAATGAGAAGCTGGAGGGAGACGCGGCGCTCAACAAGCTCTTCCAGCAGATCTACACGGACGGCTCCGACGAGGTCAAACGAGCCATGAACAAATCGTTTGTGAGTATCACGTTCAGGGCGCCGCGCCGCGCCGCTTTGGGCCTTGCGCTCACAGACCCATCTGCACGCGACCACAGTTTTGGTACCACAGTTTGCTCGTCATTTGTGTGTTTTCTCAGTTTAAAAAATGTTAACTATACAGTCGTCATGTCAGTCAGGGAGATTTAAGAAACATATAATTTATAATGTAGTCATTTATGTTTTCTCAAACCGAAGCCTCATCGTTTGGGTGTGAAGGAGAAACGCTGCAGTGGTGCAAACAACCGTGTCACCATCAGTTTCACATCACACAGCTGTTTTAGCAGAAATATTATGGCATTCTTGTTAGATGGAACTACAGCTAGCTGCTAATGCTATTTGCTATTGCGAATTACAAGAATCCATGTTAGGAGTCACGTATTGTGAAGTTGGGATGAGGCTGGAGAGCAGCAAACATTTCCGAGGGTAGAAACAGAATTTAGGAAAGAGTCTCCAAAATGTCTCCAGTCGTTCGTGCAAATTTTCCTCTCAAAACGGAGTAGTTGCTGGCGTTCTTAAACCCTTCTCGATGTAGTTTTTTTTTTTACATTTCTGAGCATTTGAGCTGCATTTTGACAGTCAACGTCCAAAGCTACAGCCTGACTGTCCAGGTGTAAAAACCTCGCCATGGTAAAATATTATTGATTAAAAACGGGTCTAAATCTGCCTTTCGTTTCAGAGGTTTACTCCTGTAGATTAAATCCTAAATGTGGGGTGGGTACAGAGCGGGCCGAGGCGGGGAATCAAACGAACCTGCACTGAAACATACGCCGTGGTTTTTCAATATTGGCCGCTCAAAAAGCAAAACTGACGAAAACCCCTCAGAATTCAGTCAGACCAAAACCGAAACCCGTTTTCTTGCCATCTTGAGTCGTCGGCTCGTCTGCAGCCCGGTGAGATCCTGCACTTGGGTTGATGAAACGGTTCATTACCATTTGTGGGTGTCTTCGCTGCAGATTTGCTAGCTGATGACTCTGGAAACGAGGGGCCGGTGAAGGTCAGCTGCATTGGATTAAACTGTCATCGCCAAACCAAGCTAACACAGTCCTCTTTTTTTTTTTTTTTTTTTATTTATTTTTATCTATCTTTCTTCTGTAATGTCATCTAAACTAGAAAAGTGCAAACTTGTTCTTCCCGTCTCATCCATTTCGCTCTCTGCTTCCTCCCCTCCATCTGGCACTGGCACATCATCAGAACCACAGAACTGCAAACAGGCTTTTGGATTTTCTGATTAAAGTTAGGAAAATAAAACTTTATCCTCTTCTGTTATATTTCCTGCACACTCGTGAACCGAACCACTTTTGAGACGCACACTGCTCTCAGTTAATGATTAAAGCGCCGCACTGCTTCCACGTCAGTAAGACTCGTAATATTCTTAACGAAACCTTCCCCCCCAATTACTTCCAATCGCTGGCAGATTGGTAAAAACAAAGGTGGAATAAAAAAAACCCTCATTGTTAGCTTTGAAAACGTTTAACCCACTTCCATTAATCCAAGCGATGTCTCTGGAGTTTAAACGGGAAAATTCCAAACCTTTTTGTCTTCCTAAAGCAGGAAATCTCTCATCACTTCCTGTCGCTGGATGCTTCTGCGGCGAGCTGACCTTTTAAAGGAGGCAGCGTTGGTCTTTTCACCCTGTTACGACGTAACTCGTGTTGATACGAGCTGCGGCTTGTCCATCAAAGAGTGTGTGTGTGTGTGTATTTCTGAAAGCAAGCAGGGCTAATTTTGGCCTCACTTCTGCAAATCCGAGTCGCGGATTGTCAATTATCTTGGCTGGAAAAGCTCCTCTCTGCACTCGCACACACACACACCGCCCTACACTGACAGCATCTCACAGCCTTAAAATATCGCCTGAATCCTCATAACAGAGGGGATGAGGGGGAAATGACAACAATTATGAGAACAGGACCGTGGTTAAAGAAGAATAAATCAGCCACTTTAGTTATTAAGCAGCATATCTTCCTTAGATGTTTGATTTCTTTCTTCTTTTTTTTTTGTGAAGTGAAAGACGAGCAGCATGTCGGCTGAAGCTCCAGGAACAGATTGCCCCGTTCTCGTTGAACTTTTAAAAAAAACAAACAAAAAAAAATGGCGGACTTCAACTGATTTGATTCGTTCTACTTTGTTTGACAGGAAGTTGAAATCAGAAAGCCTTCTGTCAGAACTTGGTTCTGTTCAAGCAGAGAGAGGCGATCTGCGTTGTTGTTGTTGTGAGTCCCGATGATGAGAACTCACCCCGTTTCCCTCGTTGCAGATGGAGTCCGGAGGTACGGTCCTGAGCACCAACTGGGGCGACGTGGGCAGGAGGACGGTGGACGTCAGCCCTCCGGAGGATGTGGAGTTCAAGAAGTACTGAGCCACCTCCCTCCTTTCTATACCCTCCTCTGTTAAACGTCGTCCTCTGTCGCACTCGGTCACCGGTTCACTTCTCCGCCTTTTTGCTCCTCCCGTCTCCCCTCCTAAAACACACACGGCCTCCTCTCCATCACCGGACGGGATCAGTCTGAATCTGTTGATCGGATCCATTCGAAGGCTGTCGGACTCAACGAGGAACTATGAATGTGACCTGAAACTTTTTTTTCTCGAAACATCCTCAGCCTTTGTGTTTGGAAGCCTTTTTTTTTTTATTTGCCATAATCAGCACACATTGTTAAAAACAAACCAAATGTACAAATAGGTTAGGACAAGAATCTGACTTGTTTCTTATTAGCACTTGTTGAATGTTTTAATTTGCTCGTTCTTTTTTCTCCCCCCCCCCACCGTAAAGAGTCTCCAGCAGTACTCTGCAGTCTTGACTCGTCTCTTCCTCAGTGTGACTAATAGTTCAGTGTAAATAAAAGATTTGTTGTTCGGCTCTAAAACTTGGTCCCGGGTTTTATGGTTTGTTGTGTCTGCTTTTTGTGCAGGTCGAAAAGAGATCGCTCAGACTCCAAAAAAAAAACGGCAGTATATTAGGACGGACGGGGAGGGCCGTGCTGGGAGCGATAAAATGTGGGATTACTGATATGAGAGCAGGCGGTTTGAGATACGGCTGACAGCTTGAGGATATGGTTTACTTATTGCGGCGCGATCGGTATCGCGAGGGAAGAGCCCCGAGTTGTTTGGCCGGCGGAGGAGGGGTGTGGGACGCCTTCTCCGCTCCCCTTCCAGCTTCCTACTGTACGCCAGGCAGCTGCAGCTGTGAGGGGGCGTCCTGCCGAGGCAGGAGAGCATTAATATGGATCAGCCTCCCTAACCACATCATCAAGCCTCTCACACCGAGTTAAGTGTTAAATTCATCACACGTCGTTTCATCTCTGGCGATGATCAAACAGCCATTTGTGGCTCTGGATGGAACTCTTAGCTTCGTGACACTTAACTCTTCCGGCGCACGCGCTCGCTCCTTCAGTATCCCCGACACACACACACACACCGCCCCCATCCTTACCCCCTACCCCTGCCCAAGGCGGCTCTGCGACATCAAAAGCAAAGCTAAGCGCTTTGCATCATGGGTAAGATCTGGGAGCGTGACGGCTGCGGAGTCTTTAGTCTCATTAAAGAATTCCGGAGCTGCGGCTCGCACATTAAAGGACTCGGGGAAAACTTTGCTCTGCTCCGCCGCTTTCGGAGCAGAAACCAGACGCAGGGGGGGGACGAAACAAGCGACAACAACAAAAATGAGTCAACAAATAACGCGCACGTTCATTTGATCTGTAACAGGATAAACAGACCGACACAGAAGTTTATTTAAAAAAAAAAAAAAAAAGTTTTATTCCATGGTATTGCACTTATTAGATGACTTCTTCAATGCGGATAAAAACAGTCAGGTGAACGCTTCAGAGATGAAAGCAAGGAATAAATCACTTATTAATCACTTGGAACATCTATATTTATGTATGAGGCTGATTATCAGCTATATGGATAAAAGTTTACATGTCTTTAAATGCATTTATGTTGAGGAAAACAAACTCTAAATTCAGCTATAATGGGGAGTTCCTTTTATGTTCTCTTCAGTGAGTTTTGCTCTAGTTTATAAAACCTAAATCAGCCGCTGCTTTGTGTGATTTGAATCAGAACACGGCTACTAATGCAGCTCTGATTGAACAAATCTGCTCAGACTTGACTACCTACTGTTTTCTTTTTTTTCTTTTGTCTTAACCTGTCCTCCCTTTGAACCCCGGGCCCTCCACCCGGAGCTCCACCACCTCTCAGGTGAGTCCAGGAGGCTCACACCAGGCCCAGGATGCGGGCCACCCACCACTTGCAGGGCATGATGACCCTGCAGGCCACCCTGCAGCCTCTGTAGTGGTACGGCCATGGGTGGTACCCGCCCAGCGGCTCGCAGATCCTCTGGCAGTGGGTGTAGCTGCGGCGGCACTCGTTGCAGCACACGCACTGGTGGTCCAGCATGGGGTCGATGTCCATGGTGCCCCGCTCGCCCTCCAGTCCTCTCTGGAAGGAGGGAGAGGTTCAAGTATGTTTACTAAAGAAGGGAATCGTGGAAATGAATCCGATTTTGCCACACAGGCAAAATGGCGTGATGGCTCCTGATAAAATAAGAATTTACAAACAGATTAATGCTGAATAAAATGACAGGATCTTGGATAAAGAAAAGCATTAACAATTCCAGGTAAGAAAACTGTTTGGTAAAACTTCTACAATAGTATAAATTTGACCTTTTATCCAGTATTTTAAGTGTTTAGTTTTAATAATCTTAATGTTGCCTTTAACGTAGTTTGTCCTGTTTGGGTCCAACTGGTCAGACATTCAAAGAGAACGATGGCGTTCGTAAATATCTCAGTAGTGAAATTGTTCCATATGTTTAAAATTCACCAAATTGAATTTAGCTCTACTCAAACCTTTTTTTGGATGTGCATTTTAAGTTATGAATCTGTTATTAAACATTTATACTACACTACTGACTTCAGGATCTGGATCCATTATTTGGACTTAGATATACTTAGATTATATATATATATATATATATATATATATATATATATATATATATATAAAAACACGTAGATATACCACTGTGTCGTCAGCGAACCTATGACACGTTACGTTAGCTGGACGAGTTTCAAGAAAATTGAGACATCCGAACAAAAAAAGCTAGGGTTCCAAACGTAGAACCTGGAGGTACACCAGCGTTAAAAACCGTCTCAGAAACTTCGCCGCTGACGCAAAACCAACTGTTTTCTGTCATTTCAATGTAACCACATCCGTTTAATTACATTTGCTGAAATGAAATTTTGAAGGCTTTTCTTTGGATCAAAACAATACGGCTCCTCTTTTTTTTTCGTATCCAATTTAGCCTTGATGGAAGAAAAGAGGAACAGGAAAAGAACGCAATCTCGGTGAAATGTTTTAAAAAAAAATTTAACTGCATATAATGTAGTGAAAAGAAAGTAGCATGTAGGCGTGAAACTTTTTTTTTTTTCCCAAAGTCTTTTGACAGAACAGTGATGGGTCTATAATTACTAATGAGTGCGTTCAACAGATTTGAATACAGGCACGATCGCTGTCGTTTTCTAAGACAACCCCCCCCTCTAATCATTTCTGAACTAAATGTCTCCTTATACAGTAGTTTTTAAGCAGTACTGTAACCATCTCGTATGTCTTCCCCCTGAAAGACCTAAAGGAGATAATCATCATTATTTTTGATTCAGTTACTTCTCTAAAATGCTAAATTAGGGCGAATGGATGACCGGATTAGTAGATTCCAATGTTCCGGGGCTTCTAGTTTGGACTCATCAGTGAACAGAGCTCATTTCAAAGCCATAAAATGTAGATTTCTACCATTTTCAGTGGGCTGTTTACTCCTCTTTGTAGTTTGGGG
>NC_051449.1:18674248-18675417 GCF_001649575.2 Kryptolebias marmoratus | reverse complement strand
CCCCCCCCCCCCAGCCAACACACACACACACACAAACAACCTCAGATCCAAACGGACAGCGCTTCCAACGCTGCGGCCGGATGTAAACAAGCGGGGAACTGTGCTGGCGTGACTCACCTGATAGGGGTTCTCCGGGTTGAACGCTGCGTCCGCATCCTCGTCCCCCCCCCCTCCTGCCCGGCTGCCTGGCGGCGCTGATGGGGGGCGGCTCTCCTCTTCCTCTTCCCGCCTGCGCACATCACAGGCTCAGTTTCTGACAGCAGGCCGAATTTAGGAGCCGAGTGGCACTAATGCGGCATGGCTCCTTGTTGCACAGTCCTCAGAAGAGGGGAGGGAAAAAATGCATTTTGCAAACTTCTGACCTCACGGCATGCTAAAAAGTGCCCACTCGGTTGCTTGGAAACTTCAAAAAGGACTTCTGTTTTTCTTATTAGCCTGTTTTTTCCCCCCCTCCTCTCTCTTTCTGTAGATGAAACAGCTGTGATGTTAAATAGAAACGCTTGATACCGTTTGACCCGTTTCATCTCATTTTTTTTGTGTAAACACTGATTCTGTTTTTGGTTTTTCTGTCAGAGTTAGATTGGAGCAGTGTGTGTGTGCACGAAGGGGGAGGACTGTAATCGTTTTTCTGGTTCATCGCGATGCCGACGTGAATAAATCTGAACCCAAACTGCACAATCAGGGCTTTGTATTTGATCAAACCTGTAGTTTTGATTCCGATTTTGGCTCAAACTATTCTGCTTCGTGTGTGTGCTCTCGTCTTGTCTTGCCTCCTGAACGAGCTGCGACTCCTCCCTGCCCAGCTGTATGGGGCGCCGTTTGTAAACGAGCTTGTGCTCAAAATTCATGCCTAAATTTTGTCACATTTAGCTTCAAACACTGTTTAAAAATGTAGTGTTTTAAACAGTGGGAGCGCCGGCCGGGAGCGCCTCGTCGGCGGTGCGCGGAGGATCACGTCGAGGGGCGCCGTGCGCCGCGCCCGGCTGCTCTCGGTCCGCTCCCGAACCTCGGAACCTCAACCTCTCTGCAGAGCAGCGACCCCCGCCCGGCCGACAAATTATTTTGCTATATTACACTTTAAGTGACACAACATGATTTTTTACAACATTTTTAGGCGAGAATGTGGCTTTGAAAGTCTCAAATATCTGCTCGGTTCATCTGTACATGAC
>NC_051449.1:18667489-18673669 GCF_001649575.2 Kryptolebias marmoratus | reverse complement strand
CATTTTTAAACAGTGTTTGAAGCTAAATGTGACAAAATTTAGGCATGAATTTTGAGCACAAGCTCGTTTACAAACGGCGCCCCATACAGCTGTCGAGGTTTGTTGGTTCAGATTTAAACATACGTTTGTTTCTTTCCGATTTCTAAAAGATTTTTCTATTCAGGGCTTTGCTTGAGGTGTGATCGCAGATCCACCGAGGTGCGTCGATGATCCGTAACTGGATTGAAGGTGCCCAAAGAGTCCCCACAAGTGTGCGCTTACTGGTAGAGTAGGTGGGACGCAGCCAGAAGATCGGCAGGTCTCCACACAGGTCCTTGATCTTGCTGCTGAGGAAGGTGGAGTCGGACAGGGGCGCGCCAGCCGCCACCCAGATCAGGTCGTCCTCGAACTTAGCCGGCATCACCTCGTCCTCCTTCAAGGGGCAGGAAAAAGGAGCAAATTTAGCAGAAGATGAGACATTTGTTCTCTGTAGGCGGACGTCCCTCCTGTCCCTCCTGTTTCTGTGCCCCCCCCTAAAAACCACCCACGCTCTTTTACATCCAGTTCAAGTCTTAATCCTCATTAATGGTGCCCTGTTAATGCTCCACGTAAGGCCATAAAACCAAGGCCCGAGGCCCTCAGGGCTCCTGCATATAGATTCCCTTTGTGCTAACACTTAGCTGCTAACAGAGTGTCAGGACTCATCAGCGTCTGATGGGAAGAACAGATTAAATGGACCGATTCTGAGGGGGAGGATGAAAGCTACTTGGGTTTCTGGAGGAAAGTCAGTGTAAACATTCATGTGCTGTATCCACACCCCTGCAGGTACGAAGGGCAAACGGGTTGGGAGGATTTCGCCCTCAGGCGTTTCTTCCTGGGGGCTGCACTAGCCAGAGCCGTGTTTGGGAGCCTTTCAGATAATACTCTTTTATTATTTTTTTTTTACTAGCTGAAATGATTTGCTGGAGGGACAAATAAAAGCAGGGGGTCCTTCTTCAAGCGCTCGACTGACTGATAAGAGTTTATCTGACCCGCTCTCACTGGAAGGAGGATGCTCGTGTGTGTTTGTGTGTGTGCGTGCGCGCGCTCGCTTTTTCTATCCCATATTTGCCATCACTCTAAATTATAGCAAATGACCAGCCTGCAGCAACCATTATAACAACATCTTCATGTCTCCAAACTCTCACACACACACAGATAAACACACACACACACACACATAGAGTACAAATGATCATTTATGAGGCAAAGAGAGGCAATAACACAAACACACACACGAGCACAAATGTGAAATAAATGATCGTTTATGAGGCAGACAGAGGCAATAAGAGCAGCCTTGCGTGATAATTAATTGTGTTGTTGTGGTGGTGCGCACGCGGGAGTGTTTATGTGCACGTCCATTCATTTGTTCAGTTCTGCTGATGTGGATTTATGTGGATGTGAGGCTTACCCAGAACTAAATGATTTTAATTATCAGACGGCCTCAATTGAACAATCACATGCTGTGGTG
Source organism: Kryptolebias marmoratus (assembly GCF_001649575.2). Classification (NCBI taxonomy): domain Eukaryota; kingdom Metazoa; phylum Chordata; class Actinopteri; order Cyprinodontiformes; family Rivulidae; genus Kryptolebias; species Kryptolebias marmoratus. Next base: position 18,672,180 of record NC_051449.1, on the reverse strand, counting down.
TGTTTTGTGATAACAATCCTGGCACAGTGTGAGTGTGTGTGTGTGTGCTCACCAATCTGTCACATATGAACACACACACACACACACACACAATAATCCCTTGTGTGTTCCTGATAGCTCATCTGCTTGGTTACCTCAGCACATATTAACATTAATAGGTGACAGTCGTTCAGTTTGATAACTTTGGGTGTTCATATTACTTTCTGATAAATTCGAGTGTCTGAAATGGGCAACTTTATAGTTTTGAAACGATGTTTTGGAACAAGACCACGCAAACTGTTTCTGTTTAGTTTTTCCAGTTATTAGATGGAAAGAAAACACTTCCCAATAATCTCAGTGGCCAAGCTGTTATTTCTGATTAAATGCTTCAAAGACCACGTTTGCTTACGAGCTATAAATAGCTCCATTTTAACAATGTTTCCCGCGCTGGCAAGCTAACTCGAGCTAATTAGCTTAAAGACGGCTGATGCTGCATTCTGTTTGCAATCAGAAATGGGAAATTTGGACTTCCAAGGAGCAAAAAACAACCGGAAGTTGGTATTCCGACCTGAAAAGTCAGCCCTAATCAACCCTCAGTATCCAATATGGCTGCCTTGAGCAAACAACGCGGTGATAGCTGCCATTTATTTTCACATTTGGTCGCTCCGTATCTTATTAAGTCAGTCCTGAACTACCTCCATTAGGAAACAGTGTTTAAATCCATATAATAATGAAAAAATGTGTTTTTAATACTTATTGCTAATGCTAGTTAGCCTGGTTACTGAGCCCAACAACCGTGGTGCATTCCAGTCGCCTGGGAAATCTGAGTTCTAATCTGGGAACGACGTCCCCTTCAACTCAACCGGGTTTTTGTTGCAACTCTGAAAACCTGTACGATTTCCTAAATGTCCTACCTATTCTCTGTTCACCAAAATGAGGCTCTTCGGAGCTCTGTCTGCTACAGGTAAGACGCTGATGCCCATGTTTGTGTTTACGTGTTCAATTGTCTGTGCTGTTAGCAAAATGTCTCATGAATCGCTGAACCGATTTTAATAAAACTTTCAGGAAGTCATCGCCGGGTTAAAATCTGCAACTGATTAACTTTTCGGTGTTAACCCAGTTCCAGATGGCCGCCGCAGCCCTCTGACCTTAAAAGCCACAGAAATGGCTGTAACTTGTCCAGTTTTACACCTATTCAGCTCAACTTTAGTGAGGTAGTAGCTGAGAGTCATTCCCAACACATGCTCTGAGTGCTAACACATTGGGGGACATCTTTGTTTCAGACTTTGCCATCAAGTGTTGGGAGTTAACCCTGTTTGTCTGTTAGCAACATATCTCATGAACCACTGGGTAGATTTAAATGAAACTCTCAGAAAGTAATAACTGGACACACATCTACAACTGATTGATTTTTGGAGTCAACCCAGTACAAGATGGCCGCCACAGCTTATCGACTTTAGCCTACACAAACATAGTTATGCTTTAGTAAACGTTACAGACACTGGGCTGAAATTTGGTGTGGTAGTAGCTGAGACTCATCCTCAACACATAGTTTAAAGACTAAGATATCACAGATTTGTTTTTTCTTTCTTTCTTTTTGTACAAGATACAAAGTAACCAACACTTTTTTTTTCTAAATGTTGTCTCTGGTTTAAACGGATACTTTTTGTAAGGAGACATGTGGCATGAGTTCTCATTACGACAAAGACGATATAAAAAGCAAAACAGGTCAGAGATAAAATGTAGGGAAAAAACAAACAATCAGCTCACCAGGTCAAATGTCATCGACTCCTTGTTGAGAGTGTCCTCATCAGGCAGCCGAGCTTTCACCTGAGTCTTGATGTAACACTTCTCTCCTCCTGAAAACCGGATCCCCGTGATCCCCTAAAAAAAAAAAAACAATCAAAAAACACAGTTAGAAAGAATCGGGGCGGCAAACCTCTGAACCAGTAACTCGTCTCTTGTCTCTTTGCCAACACTGCCACACGTAATATGTTTGATTATGGACAAATTTGGGGAGTCAATGCATGTGCACTCAAGCTGAAACCAAAGGGAAAAAGAAGCAGAGGGACACTGCCATTAAAGGTCAAAATTTAAATAGTTATATAGGCTTTAAAACTGCTGCTTCACTCCTCTGATTGGCCTGATTGGGGCACTTTAATGAAAGGTCAAAAAACCGCCGTGCGAGTGCGGCGGGAGTCAGAGGGACGCTGCGTCTTGACACTGATTGTTCCTGAGGGGAGACAGCGTTTACTCAGTTTTAATTTCTCCAACAGGGTTAATGAGCCCCATATCTCCCCTCTCAGCCCTCTGAACGCCCCACCCCGATCTGATCGACTCGGACCCTGGCGCCCACAGCGGCGAACCGCGTGACGACGTTCGTTCATTGGTTTGACTACTTTCAACCGCACTCACGATCTCAAAGTCGTGGACCTCCACCGCCTCGTCCTCGCCGCTGCCGGTGCTGAACCTCTCCATGTTGTTGGCCGTGTCGATCTCCATGGAGCCCTCCTCCACTTTGCCGTTGATGCTCATGCTGTAGTGGACATTGTAGACCTACACACACACACACACACACACACACACACATGTTATGTCTCTCTATCTTTGCAGGGACTTTCCATTGACTTCCATTCATTTCTACACCCTAACTACAGCCTAACCCTGACCCTTACCCTAACCCTAACCCAAAAACATCATTTCATCACATCATCAGGAGTTGGTCCTCACAAGGTAGTATATGTTAGGAAAATTGTCCCCACAATGTATCAAATACATGGCCACACACACACACAAAATTTCAGACTGGCATGTAAAGTATGAGGGTCTTTAGAGTCAACCCAACCCCCCGGATGCTTCACCTCTTCTTCTGCTTCCCCTTCCTCCTCTAAATATTTGTCATTTTTGTACTGCCTTCTCAAATATTCTCAGATAAGCTCATTTCTTCCAGTTTCTTCAGATGGGTTCAACCTTTACGCCTCCCTGTGGCGTTATTATCACCCTACAGAGCACCTCCCAGCTCCTAAAATGGGAAAATACTCTGAAAAAAACAAAAAAAAAGCCACGTTTCTGCCTCTCATCTCCTACACCTCTTGCCCCTTTAGCATCAGCCGGACCAAAGAGGCCCCCCCATCCCACCCCACCTCCCTCCAACCCCCTTCCAGTACAGCTATAGCGTGCGCGGCACACAGCACAACGGGCCCCATTCATCAAGCTGCGCCTCACGCTGCAGGAGAAGAGGAGCCTGGTTTACACTTTTCTGTTTGCCTAAACAGGAGGTGTGGGCTAAGGTTGCAGGGCAAAAGCTGCCCAGCTTCTTCTAGAAAAGATGTGACACTGAAGCATGGCTGTGCAGTCAAACTGATAGATTTCCAACCTGGACATTTTTAATCCTGAACTATATATTAAAGCTGTTGTATCCTCATGAACAACATACAGAAGCTCAGCTAAACCAAAACCAAAAAAAAAAAAAAAGTAATCTAACACACGTTCTCCCTTTGGGCTGTTTTTCCACACTTATTAAAGTTCATTTTTTGCAGTGTAAGCTTCCTCTCTCACACACACACAGAGAGGGAGAATGATTGCGAGAAGGAGAACAAGGAAAATGCCATTCGTACGTGTTTTTCGTTGTTGTTCCAGAAATAGAAGGCCCCGGCGGCCCCCAGCAGCAGCAGGAGGGCCCCGGCCACCAGCACGGCGAGCCCGGCCTTCAGGAGGCGGCTGGTGGCGGAGGGTTTCACCGCCACGGACGAATAGGCCTGGAAGACAGAACCAGCGCAGCATCAGGACCAGGATTCATTACGATTCCTTCACAGTCACAGCTAAAGGTCATTTCAGCTGGGAACCTTTTTGTCCCTAATGGACCCCCTCGATAGGCGACGGGTCATTCGGGTCAACTCACCGGAGGCATGAAGTGCTGCAGCTCCTCCGGTCCCGCAGATGCAATGGGTACTTTCTCTGAGCTCTCGGCCATGACTGGAACCAAACAGACAAATACCTGAGGAGACCCCAGTCCGCTGACTCCCCCCACCTCCTTCCCTCATGCTCACTCTCTCTCTCCCAGGAGAGGAGGAGGAGGGTGGAGGAAGGGCACTTTTCAAGTCAAACTATTCCAGTTTTTTTTTTTTTCTGCTACGAACCAAAACAAAAAGAGCATTTTGAACTTTTCTAACTTTAAATAAAAAAAATTCAAAAACCTGAATTATCACCACGGAGAAAGTACTGCCTGGCTCTGAAGTTCTCTGCCTTTCTTTCAGATAATCACTAATGATTTTTTTTTTCCCCTCCTCTCCCCCTCTTTGAAGCTCATATAGGCTGCTCATGGATCTTACATGAGTTTGATCCCGCTCTGATCCTCGGAATTTCATATCATTAGGCTTTATGACAACCTCAGAGGCTCGACCAGAACCTGTTCAGCAATTCTGATGATGGCGGAGGAGGGGAGGAACTATCTCCCACCTTGTGCGGTGCTCAGCCTCCCCCCTACCCTCCCATTTTCAGGTCAAAGGTAACTCCAGAGGAATGTCGCACGATATATGCGCATGGCACTGCGCCAAAAGCTGCCTGCTTGTTGGGCAGATTTCAACCCCTTCAGGCTACTTTTCTTTTTCTTTCTTTTACATCTTCCTCTGCGTATATATATATATATATATATATATATATATATATATATATATATATATATATATAAATGGCAACCTCGATGAGGCCAC
>NC_051449.1:18661232-18665583 GCF_001649575.2 Kryptolebias marmoratus | reverse complement strand
ATCATTTAAAACAAACTTAGTCAGGTTCACAAGCATAGCTCAAAGTTTATTTTCCTTCAGAATATCGTCATGATTAAAAAAACAAAATCTGTACAATGAATTATTATTGCATTCAAATGTTTTCATACATTGTTATCAACTTGATACATTTTGGGTCACCAGCCCTCAAACTGAACAGTTTCTGGGGCCATTTCTTTCTTTTTTTTAAATAGTAAGCATGCTTAAAGATCTGTAATTACACATTTACACTTTTTTTTTGCTTAATGGTCTTATTTTTTATTTATATATAAAAAATATATATTCTCTGTATGTACAATTCTTGCATACTATGATACACTTCATGTCCAACAAATGTCTCTTGAAGGGTCTTTAAAGGTACTCACTAGAATGTCAAAAAAAAAAAAAAATTCATGAAGTAAAAAAGTTAATTCTGCTCTCATGTTGGTGGGTAATGTGTCTCCTGGCTGATTCAGCCCAGTGCTTTGTTTACATTGAGTGCATACCTGCATTTTTAGAATTGCACATCAATATATCTGGGAAAACTGCCCGGGGTATAAGCTCCTTCAAACTGCGCCTGTTTGATGTGGTTCAGGAGAACCTTCTGTTGTGTTTGACTTCACAGTTTGCAGTGAGTACCTTTAAAGGTAGCTCCAAACAGAAACACAAAGGTGCGCGCGCACACCTCTCACAGCAAATGGCTTCAAAGAGTCTCGTCGCTCTTTTCTTCGAGGGTCACAAGTTAAAAGTCTGCTTATACGGTCTCCGACGGCATTTATGCTGTGGCGTCGGTTCGTTTAAACGTCATTGTTGGGGCAGTGTGTCGGCGTGGGGGTGTAAACGGGGATGGCCACGTCGCTGATCTCCTGCACCCTCACGGGTCTGGGTGGGGTGACCAGGACGTAGTCGTACTCCCTGTGCAGCACCTTCTCGTACACGCTCTGCAGCCCCACAGTTTTGGGGATGTGGGCTTGGTAGTAGTTCTCCCGGCGGTGAGGGTCCCGCGGCAGCGAGGCCATTTTGGGCAGGCTGCTGAAGGAGGACATGGTGGGTGCCGGCGACGGGGCCGCGTTGGCCCTGGTGGCTGAGGGGCTCCAGCATCTGTCTGAGTGACCCAGGACTTTACACTCGCTGGTGCAGGCCCACAGAGCTGAAAGAGGCAGGCAACGAACACGTGTTAGTCACTTTAAACTCATAAACACAGAAAAGTTTTTTAAAAAATTGTTTTTTCTTTCTTTACCATTTTGGCCCCCCATGGGAGGAACCACAGCTCCATCTTTCTTCATCCCAGCGTCTCCGCTGACGTCACTGTCGCTGTCATTGAAGTCACTGTCCCCCTTGCCACTGTCTTTGCCACTGAAAGCCGGGTCCCTGGCAGAGATGGTGGTGTAGGAGTTCCCCTTCCAGATGGTGATGGGCCTCACTGCCTCCTTCCCATTCCCGTAGCCAGGCAGGGTGGAGTAACCCTGCAGGGAGAAAGGAGGAGAAAACACAGGTTAGTGTCTGATGAACACCCCTCCTACACACACACACACACACACAAACACCCGAGTCCCAGGGGGCTCACCTCGTGCTTGGTCCCTCGGAGCTTGCTGTTGCTGTCTGCCTCGTACACGCAGGGCACCTCGCTGCCGTCCTCTGAGGCCGAGCACATGTCGCTGCCTCCAGGGTGGGCCGGGGTGAAGGCCCCGGGCTGGCTGCTGTAGGAGTGTCCCTCAAAAGGCTCCCCCGCCGCGGGCCCGTGGAGGGGCAGCAGCGGGTTGTCGCCCGCGTGGCTCCGGCCCCGCTCCAGCGCGCCCTTCTCCCCGCCGTACGAGTCGCTGTCCTCCCCGCCCTTGTCCCGCTTGCGCCGGTTGCAGGTGGTGGCGATGAGGATGATGGCGAGCAGCAGGAGCGTGCAGCTGCCCGCCAGCACCACGATGATCACCACGGACAGGTCCCACTGCGCGCGCGCCTCGTCCCCGCCGTCCGGCTGGTAGATGGTCCTGTCGCTCGGCGGGGGGCCCGCGATGATGAGGAAGTGGAGGGTGGCCGTGGAGGTGAGCGCCGGCCTGCCGCCGTCGCTCACCGTCACCGTGACGCTCAGGGTCTCGTCCACGTCGTGGCTCAGCACCTGGTTCAGGTAGATCTCCCCCGTGGCTCTGTTCACGGAGAACACGCACGGCTCGCCGGTGGCCAGCCCGAAGGACAGCTCCGAGTTCACGCCCTCGTCCGCGTCACGCGCCTCCACCCGGGTGACCACGTAGCCGGTGGGTGCGTCCCGCGGCAGCAGGAGCTCGGCGGAGCCGTTCTGCAGAGCGGGGTGCGTGATGACCGGCGCGTTGTCGTTCTGGTCCACGACCCGCACGTAGACGTTCGCGCTGCCGGACAGCGGGGGCGAGCCACCGTCACTGGCCGCGATCCGGAGCTCCAGCTGCTTCATCACCTCAAAGTTGAAGCTCCGGAGCGCGTAGAGGGACCCGCTGGCCGGGTCCAGGGACACGAAGGTGGAGATGGGGGAGCCCATCAGGTAGGTGTCAGCCAGTTTGTAGGTGACCTTCCCGTTCGACCCCATGTCCAGGTCTCTCGCCACCACCGTGGTGATGTAGGCTCCGGGCGCGTTGTTCTCCACCACCGCCACCTCGTACACGGGCTTACTGAACACCGGGGCGTTATCGTTCTCGTCCGTCAGCCTGATGGTGTACTGGGTGATGGTTCGGAACGGGGGTGAGCCCAGGTCCTCCGCCACCACCGTCAGGTTGTACTCGGGGATCTTCTCCCGGTCCAGCGGGCTGGTGCTGACTATCATGAAGCTGTCCTCGTAGGCCTGCTGCAGCCGGAAGTGGTCGTGTCCGTACAGGGTGCAGTGGACCTGTCCGTTCGCCCCGGAGTCTCTGTCCGAGGTGCTGACCAGAGCCACGAAGCTCTCCCGCGCCGCGGCCTCGGTGATGTACGCGATCCCGGCCGTGATGGACGTCATCGGGGTGATGGAGATCTCCGGCGCGTTATCGTTCACGTCCTGCACCTGCACGACGATCTTGCAGATGGCCGGGCTCGGGTTCGGACCCAGGTCGGTGGCCTGCACGTCGAACTCGTACGTGTTCTTCGTCTCGAAGTCCACGGGGCTCTCCAGGGTAAGCCGCCCGGTCTTCCTGTCCACCCTGAACAGGTGCCGGATCTCGGAGGGCACCTGGTTGCCGAACCCGTACACCACCTCGCCGTTCAGACCCTCGTCCGGGTCCTCGGCGTTCAGGTCCAGCAGGAGCGAGCCCGCCGGCGCGTCTTCGGGCAGCTCCACGGTGAAGCTGTTCCGGTCGAACACCGGGCTGTTGTCGTTGTAGTCCTTCACCTTGACGTTGACGCGCGTCGTCCCGCTGCGGGACGGGTTCCCGCCGTCCATGGCGACCAGCTCCAGCGCGTAAGAGCCCTGCGTCTCGCGGTCCAGCTCCTTCATGAGCACTAGCTCCGCATATTTAACCCCGTCCGCCCTGCTCAGCACGTCGATGGAGAAGTGGCTGTTGACGGAGATCTGGTAACTCTGGATGTAGTTCGGCCCCACGTCCTCGTCCACGGCGAAGTCCAGCGGGATGCGCGTGCCCACCGCCGTGTTCTCCGAGATCTCCAGGCTGGACTCCCGCCGCGGGAACTCGGGCGAGTTGTCGTTGATGTCCTTGACCTCCACCTCCACGTGGATGAGCTTGAACTGCTCTTTGGAGAAGCTGACCACGTCGAAGGCGATAAGGCAGTGCTGGGTGTGCCGGCAGATCCGCTCGCGGTCGATCCGCTCCCCGATGCTCAGCTGCCCGTCGCTCTCCCGCAGCCGGATGAAGGACGAGTTGAACTGTTTCATCATCCTGAAACTGCTCCTGGCCGAGGGCGGCGCGGCGGAGCCCACGTCCCTGGCCAAGTTTCCGATCACCGTGCCCGGCGCGTCCTCCTCAAACGTCTGGTACTTCACCGTCTTCCCCCGCGCGACGGCAGCCACGCTCGCGAGGAAGACGCACAGAAGCGCCCGCGTGCCGCTCCAGCCCGCTGCTCCCATTCTTTGCGTACAGGAGAAAAAAAATGTCCTCACTGAGTCCAAATTGGAGTTTAAAACAAGTTGCGCCTGGAATAATAAAAAAAGAAAGTAAGCCAGGTGTTCTCTGCGCCCTTTAGTCGACTCTCCGGGGCTGTCTCTCAGTCCAAAGCCCCTGCTAAATATTCCATATGTCTGGTAATGCGCACTCTAGATGCGCTCCGCTCTTTTCCCTCTCCTCCAGAGGTGTGCTGCTCTGTCAGTGGAAGCGGGCTGCAGTGTCTGCAGGGGGGTTTATATGGCGGGGCATGCAAATGAGCCGCGCTGTGACCAATCCGGGCTCTGAGACTGGGGGGG
>NC_051449.1:18657269-18660598 GCF_001649575.2 Kryptolebias marmoratus | reverse complement strand
CCCCCCCCCCCCAGTCTAATTATTTCTGCATACTTTAGCTATTTTATGTATCAAAACGTTCAGCTCATATATCTGATGGGGGCTCTGAGTTTTAGGCTTTGTAATTTTTTATTACTTTTCAAAATATTTAGCTCTATCTACAATTATTCACCCCATGGAGACACATTGATATCTTTTCAATTCCTTCAAAACTTTATTATTTCTATCCTCTTATGCTGCTTTTAGTTTTTAGCAGCTGTTCTGCTACTTTTAGCAACACTGTTGACACTTTTAGCCTCAGCTTTTAACTACCCTTTTGCTACTTTAGCTTTTAACTAGTCACTTTCAGCTAGCCTTTTGCTATTTTTAGCTTTTAGCTAAATTTTGCCACATTTGGTTTTTAGCTAACATTTTGCTCCTTTTTAATTTTTAGCTAGTTTCAGTTTCTTTTAGCATTTAACTCGTGTTTTGCTCTTCTCTTACAGCTAGCATTTTGCGTATTTTAGCTTTTAGCCAGTGTTTTGCTACTTTCAGGTTTTAGCAAGCCTTTTGCTGCTTTTAGCTTCAGAAAGCCTTTAATACTTTAATAACTCCCCTTTGTTACTTTAGCCTTTTAACAAGGCTTTGGTAACTTTTAGCTAGCCTTTTGCTATTTTCAGCTTTTATCTCAATTTTGCTACATTTGTTTTTTAGCTCATTTGAACTTTTTAGCTAGTTTCTGTTCCATTTAGCATTTAAGTTGTGTTTTGCTGCTGTTAGCTTGTATTTTGCTACATTTGACCTTTAGCTAACATTTTGCTTCCTGTAGCATTTAGCTAATGTTTTGCACATTTTGTCTGTCATCTAACAATTTGCTCCTTTTGTCTCTAGCTAGCCATTTGCTTATTTTAGCTTTTTACCTAGTGTTTAGCTCCTTTTAGTTTTTAACAAGTGTTTTAGCTTCTAGCTTGTCTTTTTGCTTATTTACCTTTAGCACAGCCATTCAGCACTCTGCAGTCTCGCTGCATTTTCACAGAAAAAACATTTTTCTGGTTTTTATTTGGGCTTCGCAGACTTGAGGAACGTGCTGAAACTGCTGCTACTGCTGCCATTTTATAAACTACATAAATGTGCTCTTCCTTCTGTTCTCTCAACCCCCCCTGCTGCGCTCTAATCCACTAATTGTTCGCCTATCAGATCATATCTTCAGCTAATAAAGGGACTATATCCACTTAAAGATTGATTTTATTCTAATTCGGCCTCAGATCAGATCGGCTCAGCAGATATCTCGTGCGTAAAAGAGAGACTGAGAGGGGATATTTCTTTCCCTAATCAAAGCCGGCGTAACGGTCTGGTCGGACATTGGACACTCTGTGGCCTCGGCTGCCAGAACAGAAAGGCGCAGGTGAACACACACACACACTCGCTCAGCTTTTACCCGTTACAAATGGGATTTAGCTGTAAACGCAGGGGGGATTTATCAGGATTTCAATAGTGAGATTATATCAAAGGCCTATGAAGCCCTCGTTAGCAGCGGAGGGATAATGGCATGGCGGGGTCTCTCTTAGCAGCCGTCCTCACTGGCATTGTGGCCCTCTGAATCTGTCTGTGGGGGCCCTCGCCCCGTCTGCCTCCACCTAACTGCAGCATAATGAGGCAAAGCCACATGTAGCCTTTGTAGCCACCCCCTCCTTCAGTTCTGAGTCCCGTCCACGACTCCTTTTCATCCCACGGAGATGGGAGACGAATTGGCCCCCGGACTCCAGGGTCCCTCCTATTAAAATACATTTAGAGAAAGAAGAAAAAAAAAAAACCCCGGGCCCGTCACGGCTCTTTAGGACATTTTCTCTTTCTCTTAGACCTCCCCCGCCTCCTGCTGTGCACTCCCCCAACTTTTTTCTTTTTCTTTTTTCTGTCTGCAGGGGCAACACTTGCCTTGCGGTGGAAGCTAATATAGGTTGGCGGGTCGCATAAAGAACCCATCTGCCACAGAACGTCAGAGGGAACCTGAGCGAGCAGCGCAACCGGCTTAGGAGGGCCACATAAGCGCCCATCAGAACGGCGTCACAGGTGCCACTGTCCCACCGCCCACCTTAAACAAGAGATCGGCTTGTGGACTGACAGGATCTGGGCTGACGTGAGCTTTTCACAGAGTCCCTCTGCCCGAAGCCTGCCCGTGTGTAAAAGTTTTAAGCCTACCATCTGTATGTTTTGCTTCCAATAAGCCAGACCGTTCTGTAGTCTGCTGAAGGGGTCTCTCTTAGCTCCGGCTTTGACTTTGACCTGTTTAGGATGAGGAGGATGTTACCAAATGATGAAGATCTTTATCACAAGAGGGGACCACGACATCTGACCCAGCCAGAGCAGGAAAATGAGCCTGAGGGACCAGATGTCCTCTGAGACCTGGTTTTTAAGGGACTACATTGAGTTAAAGGGGCTGGTCTTCCAAAATTCAAATAACTGAATATTTTATTCCAACTATTATTGAATTCTTGCCTTATTTCTCCACAAAATGTACAAAAACTATCACTTTGGGTTATGTTTGCTATGATATTGTGATAAACAATATGAGAGCAAAACTTTAGAAACCAATAAAAATTAATAACATTCCATGAAAGAAAACGTATCACCTGCTGCCGTGTATGCCAAAATTTTAAATGGTGATCTCATGCAATCAGTTAGTGCTCAAACAATGAGATGTGGCTCACCCTCAGCTACTACCACGCCAAATTTCAGCTCAATATCTGTAAAATTGACTGAAGTATAGCCATGTTTATGTTGGCTGAGGTTAATAACCTGTGGCAGCCATCTTGAATCAGGCCATCTCCAAAGGTCAATATGTTACAGATGTACATCTAGTGAAGAATTTCTGAGCGTTTCATTGAAATCTGTCAAATGGGTTATGAGATATTTTGCTAACAGACACATAAGGTTGATCCCAGCAGTTATCGCCAAAGTTTTCCTCAAAGATCTCCCACGATTCGTTTCCAGACTCCAAAAGCGAACCAGCTCGTAGGTGTGAATTCGCGAGATATTTTGCTAACAGACCATCCTTCACCATCACCATCCTTCAATCGACCGGTTTTCAGCTTTTCATCAAACCGGCGAGGACGGAGCAAGTCTTTGCGAGGACGTGTGTGTGACAGTCCTTTACAGCTCCACGCCACAGCCCCGGACACCCCCCCCCGAGGCCGAGCGTTACTGTAAGGAGAGAAAGGCAACAAAACGGCAACGATATTCTTCGGAGGAGGCAGTCTGGGTGTGAATGTGCTGCAGCAGCAGAAGGAGCTTTCACTCACCAAACATCATTCAGCTGCAGACAATAATACCAGAGCGGGTCCGCATTGTTATTATATCTGCCCCCCCCCCCC
>NC_051449.1:18655757-18656340 GCF_001649575.2 Kryptolebias marmoratus | reverse complement strand
CCCCCCCCCCAGTGTAATGGCCTCACCCTCTACACTATTGATAGAAATCATTAGGAGAGAATGTGCCCCAACAGCCTCGGAGTGCAACAATTGAGGAGCGTGAGAGTGAGGTCCACACTTCAGCCCCCCCACCACTCCCCCGTCCTGCTTTGTTCCTGAACTCTTAGCCAAAATTGAATTCGTGGTAAAGTGGCTTGCGGGTTAATTTGGCCCCTTTTGTGCAGCCATTAGGAGGTAAACGTTGTGTGGCGCTCGTTCCGAGCAAGTTCACCCCCCCCCTCTTGGTAGTGTTTCTGTTCTGTCACCAAATGGACGGGAACTCAAGTGAAGTTATGGACCCTCACGAAACACTCAACATTAATGATGAAAGGCTACTCTTACATGATTCTTTAAAGCTTAAATGTGATCCATCTGTTCTGATGGGACCAACACCTGTTCCACAATGAGTAAGAGACACTATGAAGACCAAGGAACTCTCAGCACAGGTCAGGGTTATAAAAGCATATCCTAAAACCTGGGAGAAGAAAGCACCACCACAGCCAAACCTGTCAAGAGAGGCATCTCACAAAACGGGGTGGGGGGG
>NC_051449.1:18633674-18655713 GCF_001649575.2 Kryptolebias marmoratus | reverse complement strand
GGGGGGGGCTTGTTGGCGGAAGAGTTGGAATTTGCCAAAAGGCATGTTGGAGGCTCTCCTAATGTGTTCTTAACTGTCACAGACAAACACCTCTCTTCATGCTGGCAACACCATACCTACAGTCAAGCATGGCGGTGGCAGCATAATGATGTGGGTAGCGCAGACTGGGAAACTGGTTAGAGTTGAAGGGACGATGGATGGAGTCCGGTCATGAAGAGCTGGTTAAAATCCCAGCAACCGATGGACCAAGGTCACCTAAAGTGTTTCTGATGAACTCAAAAAAAAAAAAAAAAAAAAAACCTTTATGTTGATTTGGCTCACATCTTTTGCTTCAAATTAAACTTCAAGCTGAACTCAAATCAGATCTCAAAGAATGAACATTTCATGTAGGTTATTTAGTCAAACACAGATACACAACATCGCAGGGACTCATTTATCTGACCTAAAACTTAAATAAACTGTTTTTAGCGTTTAAGTCAATAATTTCTGAAGTGGGTGATTTATGGGGCGGGTTCATGTCGAGCTCAGTGCCATGACCGGCCAAGAACGCCGCTACTGTCCGGTTGTTTACTAGTGGAAATGGAAGAAGCCTTTTTTAAACACAAAAAAATGCCGGAAGACTTTGTGGGAGTAATGGATCTACAACCACACCAGTATGAACCTGAACCGACGGCTGGATCTCCAGAATCAGATGAAAACTCTTCAGATTCAGATTCTCATGATCACCAGGACCGTCATGGCCGACAAAACAATATGATGCATAACGACCGAGTTGACAAAGTGAAATGGTGAGATTCGATTACCCCCAGATCGTTGTCATGACATCAGCACACAACACTGTTAACATAAAGACAGCAGGAGAGAGCTAACGTTGCTAACTTGAAGCTAAACCGATTCCAACTGGATGCTAACCAGATGCTAACTTGAAAACAACATGACCATGCTTCAGAGTAGCATTTATAAACTCTCACACCAGAGTAAACTAATCAACAGCAGGTTTGTTTAATCACATGGATTGTTTATATTTTTTCATCAGGCTGTCGGCCTGTAAGCAGCTCAGACCTTTTAATAATCGTCATGTTTGAAGTAAAACTTCCTGTTTCTCGTCTCCTTCTCTGTGGAGATGTCCTTCCCCACATTTGCCTTTCTTTTAAAATTAAAAATAGTTAAGACTGCTGCTGGCAGAAGGTCCTGTTTTTTGGTGTGAAGCCAGTCCACGACAGTAACGAGGGTCAGAGCGGTGACTCCTCTTTGAAGTGATCCGAACCCAAGTTCTGATTCCCACATCAGAGTTTATGGATCCAAATCTGAGGAAGGTTTTTATCTTTCGGAAAGCCAAAAATTGGAATTCTAGTGGTATTTTCTGACCGGTTTGAACAATTAATTCCAACGAACTGAACTATATTGTACCGGTATTCATCCACTCAGTGATGAATGGCTGAATGCTGTGAACTTCTTACAACTGATGTTGGCTTCAGAACACTTTTCAGTTCAGCTTTGCTTCCTCCCTCTAAGAACAAGCTGCACAAGACCCGGGTCCGAACCCCGTCTGAGACGATGTTGTTCCAGAGACTTCGGAGTTGGATTTTAGCCACAGTTGGCTGAGTTAGGCTCAAGAGAGAGAAAGAAAAAAGGTTGATGTGTGTTTAATTCAGAATTATCCAATGCAAGTGCAGTAATTGACAGGCTGGAAGACGTCTCATTCAGGCAGCAGCACACGTGGGCTGGCACCAGAACGACACCAGATTGGTAACGTCCACTTACACTGAGCCTCCACTCCACTTCCTCCACTCTCTCTTCTTAGTTAACTTCTGCTCCGACCCATCACCCTCTGGCCCATCTGTCGCTGATAGCCACGGCGCTTTTGAATAAATTCCTCAAACAAAACGTTTAACACCTCATGAATACAGCTTTTTACACCCCGCACGCAGATTGTGGGGAAACTTCAGGGCCGGTGGAGTAAACCGGGACACTCCCTCCTCGCTTCCGCCTCATTGCAGACATTGTGCTCGGGAGCGCGCAATCTGTGCGGCCGTCTCCTACCCGGCCCCGGCCAGCTTTCTAATGAGTTTCCAATGATGATTTAAAGGCTTGCACGGTCCTCCCAGCTCCTCCTTTCACTGCTTTTTGCCCCCCCCCCACTACTTTCAGCCACTGTTTTGTGTGTCTGGAGCTGTTCTCCATCACTCTGCTTTCAGGAGGGGAGGTCACAGAAAGACTCACACGTCAGCCTTGAATAAAGGAGAGATTTATATACATATATACGTGTGTGGCTGGAGAACTCTGAGGAGATTCTTTAAAAGGAAACAGAAACAAGCTCCTCTAAATGGCTCGTTTCCTTCTTTTGAAGCAAAAAAAAAAAAGAAAAAGAAAAGCAGGAACTCAAAGTGAGCAGAATGAAAAGCTCGGGGTGCTGCACACCTGATGGTTTGCACGGAGCCAGATTGGGCTGTGCTTCAGATGAACAGATGGGAGCGGATGAGTTAAGAAAAGCATGGAGGAAGGGACTGGCAGACGTCTGGATATCACTCATGTGAAGTTATGCTGCCTCCCTCTCTCCCTCTCTGCGTGTGTATAGATTCATGAAGGGAGGCTTGGTGTGGACTGAAGCAGATTGGTTACAGTGAAACAGCCTGTGATAATCCATCAATCAACCATGCACTGTCTCAGACTGTGTTTACGGCATAATATGATCCCCCCCACTTACACACACACACTTCAGTCACTGGAACATATTACATTGCATGTTGTCGTTTCTGTTACACAGCCCGTAATCCTCTTATAGAAGTCTCAGACTCTGCCTTCAAACTTTAAATATAAATACACGACGGCGGAATAGATTGACGGGCAGCACCTGTTATCTGCGTTCTGTTTGTCAGAACAACACCGGAGTCAAATTATGACGCGGCCGCATCGTTTTTCAGGCCACGGGTTGAAGCTGGACACAGTGCAACATCATCGTCATCATCGTTTACAAGATACACAGCTCTTTTTTTTTGTCTTTTTCAAATATGAGCATGTCCCTAATCAGAGTTTTAGACTAACATCGTGTTATGGGGAGGAATGACAGAGTTCAAGCCATTTTGGTGAAGCTTTGAAAATAACATTATACACAATCTCATACAATATTGGAATATCTCATGTGATCTGTTAGTGCTCGGAGTATGTGTTGTGAATGACTCTCAGCTACTACCACATCAAGTTTTAGCTCAATATCTGTAAAGCTGACTGAGTTATAGCTATTTATTGATGGCTAAGGTTGATTAGCTGTGGCAGCCATCTTGAATTGGACTGACTCCAAACATTAATCAGTTGTAGACGTACATCCGTTGACTGCTGTCTGAGAGTTTTATTGAAATCTATTCAATGATTCATGAGATATTTTGCTAACAGACATAGAGGACTGACTCTAACAGTTAATGCTAAGGTTTTAAGTAAAGATGTTATGCAACGTGTTGTGCTCGATGTATATGTTTAAGACAATTATCAGCTACTACCACACCAAACTTTAGCTCAATATCTGTAAATTTGACTGAAGTATAACCATGTTTGTGTTTGCTGAGATTGCTTCGCTGTGGCGGCCATCTTGAATCATATTGATTCTGAAAGTGAATCAGCTGTAGATGTACAAACAGTGATTACTTTTGGAAACCCTTATGAAAATTAATTGAGTGATTTACAAGATATTTTGCTAACGGCACAGACAAACAATCAAACACACAGACAGACACAAGTAAACTTTGTTGCTTCGCGTTCGCCTTCGGTGGCAGACGGTAATAAATTATCCTAATAAAGATACAACAGTGTCTGAGGAATGCAGGCTTTAAGGGACAGTTTGAACTTCTTTATTAGTGATAAATGTTTCAGGAGGCTTTCAAGCAGTAGATTTATTTAAAGGAGGGAGTGAGTTAAAGTTAAAGCACGTCTTTTAAAGACTCTGAATCCTATAAGGTGGTTTTGTTGCCCGAGAGCTACACTGGATCTGGGATCTGACTGGATCCACCCGATCCAACACAAAGCGGCTGACGGAGTTGAGAGGACGCTTAAATCAGGGTTTTAAAGAGCAAAACATGATGAAATAAAACATTTTTAAACATGTTAAAATAAGCAAAAAATAAGAAGAAGCCACTAAGTTATTATGTGGATTGTCAGAATGTGGAGGAGTGAGCAGCAATAGTTACGAATAAAAACACTATGAAGAACGCTTAAGCCTTAAATTGGCCGGCTCTGATCCTCAGAAGTGGGTTTCTGTGGAAAGGGTATGAACAAATAATATCTTACCTGATGCAGACAGCCCTTTGAGTTTGGAAAGAAATCGTTAAACAGCTGGTTTGTGCAGGATCAAGACCAGAGTGGAGCATCTTAAAACAGACCCAGTCTCCAACATTTTTATTAAAAAATCTTTCTGCCACTGTCAGCTCAGCAGCACACGGTTATTCGGGCAGACGTGTTATGATCCCAGGCAGCACCGGAGGTGCTACAGCTAGTTGCTGCTGCTAATAGTGTTTGCAGTAAAAGCAAAAAAAAGCAATCTTTGAGATTGAAGTCGTTTTAAGACTTTGTTCTCGGTCCTGGTCGGACTAGCCATCAGCTCATCAATCTGGTCAGAAATAAAGTCTGTTTCGCTAAACAAAGGTAGTCCAAAGAGCTGTCCATAACCTTTCCACAGCTCCAACCATATGGATTTGCAGGAGCATCATTGTGTGGTATAGCAGGTCCGAATCCAGGTTCTTCAGGATCCACCAGCCCACGTCCTTCCACACAGTATCTGAGTTATACTGAGTTTTGCACGTTGCTCCAGCTGCCACAGACGGTCCGGTTCATGGCTTGGAGACACCACCTAAAGCTAAAGAGGATGAGACATCACTGGATGGGGTTTGATTTGAAAGGTGAGGCACCTGAACGATCAGGTCCTCCCGTGTCAGGGATGTTATCTGCTGTCGAACAACGAGGCCTTTTGAGGCACATGACATTTTGCTTAAAAAGACATCGTTTTCCCGTGCAAACTTTCCTGCACCATTATCCCCACCTTAAATTAAAGCACACCGAGGTTTATCATTGCTTTAACTTTGAGCGCCAACCCACTAACCTACTTTATGAGTCACATAAGACCATCAGAGTGCACTGCCGAGGAAGAAACGCTTCCTTAAACTTGCTTACTTTATAGGCAAATAACTCCCACTCTCTCGCTGACGTTTTCTCTTCCCGCTCTCATCTCCTCCGCCCCTCCTTTGCCTAGTCGTTTCTTCCTGCGTACAGTTCTCCACCTTTTAAGTCCCCGCAGTGCTATTTAGAGCGCGGGGCTGTATTAATGCGACTGGAGAGGATCGTGCAGGTAACACGGGTCCAGCTGGTGCCACACCGAGCTTTAAAGCTCTGCTGCTCATGAAGTCAGCCTCCATAAATATATATATCGTATATATATATAATTCCCTTTGAACATCACGGCCATGTGCCTCGTACGAGCTAGTGCAAAATGAGAGGGGACACCATGCACACCCTCGCATAAAGCTGCAGGCTCTGAAATAAACACACACACACTAAAGGCAGGGTGCACACAACCACAGCATTATGTGATAAGTGTGTCCCTCCTGCATGTGCCAGAGAGACTTTCAAGGGAAGGCATTGTCTTCCCTCGGGAGTAAACAGCCACAGCAAACGAATAACTATATTCAACAAATAGTCTATATGCAACACACACACACGCATACATATAAGGACCGAAATAAGTTTTCATCCAGTCCACTAATCAATATTTCAGCAGCCCAGCCTTGATTGTTCACGCAGGCCAGGAGAGGGCTAATGAGGCAAAGCTGCAAAGACAATGTGCTCACCAAAGTAGGCTATCCACTAACAGACTAAATTATCCCTCAGATCCGCAGGTTCACTCAGCCCGCAACGCGGAGGAGCTGAAAGCGAGCCACTCCAGACCCGCTCCCCCGCGCGACAGGTAATGAGTGGGTGGGTCTGGGCGAGCGGGTCCAGATGTGGCCGTCCCCCCTTTTCCGGTCCGTCAGAGCCCGTGGGCACGCTCTGAGCTGCACTTTGCGCCGGAAAGCGTGGACAGCCGGCGTAACTATTCGGGCTTTAAATCAGGAGTTCCAATGTTTGACACGACCCCATGTTACGCAACACAAAGTTCTACTGAGGGGGGCACATTATTAGAGAAGTGGAAGGTTGGGTGATCAAACTCGTAGGCCTGCTCGCCTAAAGCTGCCCCGTTTTTTGCTTAAATAGATATTTCAGTTTTTCCAAGTGTGATAATATTTTAAAAGAATCTCAGTTTTGGGGGGAAAGAGTTTACGTCCAACTGGTCCGACAAGCTAACGGCTAGTCCTAGTCGGGCCAAGCCCAAAGTTTTCAAACATTTCACAGTGGACTATGCAAATAATATTTCCTAGATCTTTACATTGCTGTAAATAAAATTCTGTGGTTGTTTTCAAGCATGATAAGCAGCAGCAGCAGCTGCTAGCTAACATGAAGCGGACGCTGCATCTCCTCAAGGGGAACTTTTCAGGAAATAGACGGTGGTCACAGGTGACAGGGTCTGTTTGATGCAGTCCTCAAATAGCCAGCCACAAAAGCACCGAACAGATGTGGAGAAGGACCAAAACTGTTGATCTGTGCAAAAACGAAATGATTTTAAAAAAGATATAACGTTTTTTTGCCCAAAGTTAACAAAATAACAGTGTTTGCACAAACAGAGATGGAGTTTTAAAGATACACCTTGGAAGTGGGTCTGCTCAAACTGAACGAGCTGATGGTAGCTTGTTTGAGCTGCGATTAATATTATTAACTGAGCTTTCAAATATCCCTAAATGTATATGTAAGTAACCACATACTGACGAACTGACAGTGTTACGAAGCGTTTGCTCGAGCCGCTATGAAATGTTTGAGATTGGAGCTGTTTTAAAAACGGCAGTAATCCATTTTATCTCGGTTAGAGCTGATAAATTCAGTTCACTTTATGGACTCGGGTTAATCTGAGTCACTCACTAAAGTGATCCGGTTCACCTGAGTCCCTTGAGTTGGACGTGGATGTTAAGGATCCATATTTGCGTTAATCAGAGGTGTTTATTTTTTTCAACGAGTCCGCTAACATAGGACTAACAGAGGACACGTTAGGATGCGGGTGAACTGAGACCTCGGACTCGTAAGTCTCGATTCAGATCAAAGATTCGAATCATTAACCTGGATGAGTCGGTACTCAGTCAGCTCATCAGACCTGTAGACTCTGTTTCACAACAGTCAAAAATCCGTCTACAACAGGTGAGATACTAATTGGTCATACTTTGAAAAGGCTGAAATGTCCCTTTAACATAGTTACCACAATTAAAGAAGATATTTGATCAAAATCTACAATGTTATCCTTAATCCTAAAGGTCATTAGACTGAATTCTATTACAACGTGACAAGTCAGCTTTTAAATGTTACCAAACTTCCCAGCAGACCCATAAATCACAGTCCATACATTTTTTAACAGCCTAAACTCACTTCCGTCCTCGTTTCAGCCGTGTTGGGGCTGCTCATTACCTGACTGCCTGACTGCGGCTGTATGAAGCTCGCTGCTCAGAGCGAAGAATGCATCTCAAGCCATATATTCAACTCTGGTCTCAGCTCTTGAACTGCAGCGCTGGCCTCAGCGCCCTCTGTTCCTGCGAAGAAAGTCCGGCGGGACCAGTTTCTGGAGCTCGTTAGGTTCACTCATTTGCTGGAAGTCACAGAACGCTGCATTGTTAGTCTGCCAGCTATTTTAAACCGAGGATGGTCGCCCCGAGTCATGTTTTAGCTTTGATTTCACAAAGTAACAGGGATTCTGCAATTATTTAACTTTAGGTTTCATTTAGAATTAAACACGCAAAAAACAACATATTAGCTGAGAGGTTTTAAATGTAAGGTCAAAGATTCAGTTTGATTTTGCTGTTTATTATCGTTTCCTGCTCCTGCTTTTCCACCATTGCTTGCTAACACGGACAATGCTCAATAGTTTTAGATCTTGCAGGATTCTTATTTTTTTTAATTCACATATTTCTACAGATGGCAGCTGTGTACAGCAGGCTGGCTGGTTTTGTTTGTTAGAGCTATGTCGTGACTATATGACTGGGATTTGACAATAAGGAAGTTATTCCCACAAAGAAAAAGAAAAATCTTCCAAATCTTGGAAATTGTTCAGCCTTCATGTTACTGTTCACATGTTCAGCATAAAAGAGATGAAAAGAAGAGGGTTCTGTAGGAAGGTTGAACAACGAATATCTTACCTGTTGTAGATACTTTAGCTCTTAAAGTTTTCATTCACCTGAACATTCTTTATCACAGCTTTTCCCACATTTACTATAATGCATTTTAGGTGCCACAGCTTTTCGAGTATTCCCGGTAGCCCCCATGTTTTTCTCTGCTTCTCTCTGCGGAGAGAAGAAGCTGCCAACCCACAGGGAGAGACAGACAATATAAGAGGTGACAAAGGCTACGTTCACACTGCAGGCACATGCGACCCAGTTCAGATTTTGTTGCTCCTATGCGACACATATTGGGTTTTTTTTTTTCATGGCAGCGTGAACGTGGCAAACTCGATTTTATTCATGTCCGACCCAGGTCTTTTCAGTGTGTGTTACTGAATCGGATACATATCTGATGCTTTTTAACGTGACCACATCATGAACGTTCACGTTGGATAAAAGCTCCGACTCTTCATCCACACATGCCTCCGCTCAGACGCAGCAGCTGCAGCTCATCATTAACATTCGTGCTCTTTTTCTCTTCTGTCTTTTTATCTTTTACCATTTGGATGTATAGTTGGCCCCAATTGGACAGCAGCTTCAGAATCAGTACAGATATGCTAACACTCACAGCGTCTATGTTTACTTCTGTAAACTCAGCGTGCGGAGGGTGTCGTCAGAGCTTCTTAGGCACATCCGGCTCATTTTAGGAACTTGAGACTGTTCACACTGGAGTCTGATGGAGGTCGCATTTAAAGTGGAACTCGAACGATCACACACACACACACAAAAAAAATCAGAATGGAGCATTAAGACCTGCAGTGCGAACGTAGCCTAAATCTAGCATAGCTGCCACTAAAAAGGAATTTAAATATGTATATTCTGAAACTTTGCTGAAGTAAAACTTCCTTTAATTGAAGACCGTTGCCATCAGAAATGCTCTCGTTTAGGTCCAACCTGAGATCACAACACAAATAGTATTATCATTGGTCCACAGAGGAAGTCAATATAGCTTGAGCACAAAGGTTCAAAGTTTGTGCAATGACTGTTTTTATTACTCATTACCCCACAGATGCACAGCGTTTGTCATGCTGCGTGATGACATGATGTGCAACGTTTCAATATGTGATCATTACACGACAATGTGGGCCCTCCACGCTGCTGACTCAGGTAAAAAATAATTAAAAAAAAAAACATCTCAAGGAGGATGGATGGAAGAGTGAAATGTGCTAATCTGCACACTTTTACGCAGGAAAATGATGAGACTGACACTTTTGCTGTGCTGTGTTTTCCACAACACCTTTCCTGTTCTGCTTCTCCCTCCCCAGCCTGCAATATTTCCACTTTTCCATTTCACCCTCACCTGCAAGAGGCTCAGGTTTGTAGCTAAAAATACACGGTAAGAATTAGAAAGATGTACATTTTAGCACTTGTGAGTTCCAGTTCCTTTCAGGTGATGTGGAGCCCATCATTCCCAAAAACAACCTGACAGGTTTGCTTCATGATATCACATAGTTTTCTGTCTTTTGTTGCTTTGTTTCATCTTTTCTTGTAACTGTGACTTTTGTGACGATGACATTTTGCATTTTCTCTTTTCCCTTTTCATTGTGGCGGGCGGTCGTGTAATTTCTTGCGTCTCCGTGTGTTTGTTTGTCTGTCTGCGAGCAAAATGTCTCACGAACGACTGGACAGATTGTAATAAAACTCCCAGAAAGTAGCTTTTGGCTGTACCCCTACAACTGATTACCTTTTGGAGTCAACCAAATTCAAGATGGCCACCACAGCTATATCAACTTTACACGACACATAGTCAGGACTCCTGAAACACACCTCATAAACTACTGAAAGGATTTCAATGAAACTATCAGAAAGCAATCAATCTACAACTGAAAAGATATTTATATTCACAAAAATGGTATACTGTTGTCTTTACTGTTGTCTTGGTAGTCACTGACACCATTTGTCCATATATATAAATACTATGGCAATCTCAATCTGGTGGACAAGTCTGGGTTTGGTGGTTGCCAGGAGAACGGTACTTGTCTGACTGCATTGTTCCAAGTGTAAAGTTTGGTGGAGGGAGGATCATTATGGGAACAGTTTGAAGATGGCCCCTTCCTGTTCACCAGTACACAAACCAAGGTCCATAAAGACATGGAGGAGCGAGTTTGGTGAGGAAGAAATTGACTGGCCTGCACAGAGTCCTGACCTCAACCCGATAAAACACCTTTGGGATGAATTAAAGCAGAGACTGAGAGCCAGGCCTTCTGTCCCACATCAGTGTCTGACCTCACAGATGAGCCTCCAGAAGAATGGTCAAAAAGTCCCATAAACACTCCTAAACCTGTGGAAAACCTTCCCAGCAGAGTTGAAGCTGTTCTAGCTGCAAAGGGTGGATCAACATCATATTAAACTCTATGAATGAAGACTGGGATGTGACTTAAGTTTACATGTGTGTGAAGAGAGATGAGTGAAAACTTTTGGCACTATAGTGTATCAATATCTATTGTGTGACACTGCTCATAATGTTATTTTTATGGTTTGCCTATAATGGCTACAACTGCATCCGTTCTCATAAGATGATCTGGGCCTAAAACCTGGCGGTGGGTGATATGCATTTCTTCAGAGAATGCTAGGCTTTTAATGGCATTCTGTTTGTGCACACAGCCCCCTGTAGTCTTGATAAGCAGGAAACATAAAGAAAACCTTGGTAAATGTTTGCCAGCTCTCGGTAACATTTAGGCTCAGAACTGATGTTGTTGCTTTCTCGTGTTTCCGACAGAGAAACGTTCAGATCAGCTGCCCTGACTACAGATTACTTTAAACCTTTGGTCCGTGAACTGAACTCACCCCGAGGCAAACTTTTAACTCCTACACCGACGTTACGGTGTTTCTGTGAGCTCAAGTACAGTGCGAAGAGCTGTCGGTGGTCTACGCTTTGTTCCTCCGATGCAAGATAAACACAGATATCTATGCATGCACACAAATGCACTCAGCAGGCAGCACCCAATTATCTTTGCTCATAGTAAATGAGAAATAGGCAAATTAGCACAGGGTCTGCGATGTGCATCTTCGTAGAGTACAGTAGAGTATAATAAGCAGAGGCAAAACATCCCCACTCACGATTCTTCTCAGCCCTCAACACAAAACCAAATGTAGGCTATTTCATAAAACTACAACGCCGTGTCATCAAAGCTCTCCCTGCAGAGGTGTTATTCCACAGCGCTCCTCCCATCTAAGCGCCCTATTTCTTCACACAGTCATCTTTGTTTGCAACACTTGTCTGGCGTCACAGAGACAGGAATAAAAAAAAAAAAAGAGGCTGCGCTCTACTCATCTTAACAGTTTTGTGTGTCAGTGGGAAAAGAAATAGATGAAACTTTAAAAAAAATTCTGCCTTTTGTTGCCGGAGAACAGAAGGCTGACAAAGTTTTGTAGAGGCATGAAGTTCTGCCTCATTAGATGGAAAAGCTGCTCTATATTCAGGGTCTCAGCGGGGCTAACAAACGCAACGAGTGGGCCGGACTCGGTTCGTTCTGCCAGAGCAAGGGGCCTTTTTTGTCTCCACTTGGTGGGCGGGGACGAGCCAGTCCTTCAGAGACGCTGTGTCTTCCCAGATTTTCTCAAGGGGAGTGTGTGTGTGTGTGTGTGTGTGTGGGGGGGGGGGGGGGGAAAATTTCCTNGGGGGGGGGGGGAAACTTCATCGTAAAGATTTCAGGTTATTATCATCTGCCACTGAAAAGCAAATAGTGGCTGATAATGTTTATTGTAATAAACGTGTCATGAGGTCCATTGAGCTAAAATTGATCAGTAGTAGCTGAGAGTCATCTCTAACACGTACTCTGAGCACTGAAGGCTCCGGCATACTCCATACGAAGTCGCTACACGGCCATGTTTCATCACCTTTCATCGTCCACGAGACACCCAGTCAACTCTGGGTGATTTGGTGGTGGAACGTGGTAGAAATGGCGAAGCAACACGCTTCAGAGGAGTCAGTGGATTTTGTCTGTCCTGTGCTTCGTTTTCAGTCACTTGTTCATAAAAAGCTCGAACAAGTTTTGAAATGGGGCAGCCTGAACATGTTGTCACATACCCACCTGTAACCTTACCTTTCGTGAAGGTTAGGTTACATGACCCCAAGCAGGACAGATGTAACAACAACAATCCCTGTGTTTGTGCGGCAGATGCCCGTTTCTCAACTTCAGCTAAACCTGCGCACACTTCAATGATCAGACAAGTTGGATCTAAGGCCCAAAAGGACTTTAATCATTGTAGTTTAATGTGGAATGAAATAGAAGTTCCACTTTATCGTAAGTCCACACAAAGGATTCGGTTCTTCGCCATGCTTGTCTTCTTCTTGTGTTTACAGTTCGAACCATAGACTGTACAGTAAAATAGGTTTCTGCTGGTATACAGCCCACCCACTGTGGGCCCTCTATTGTGCAAGCTTTGGGTCTTGTTTCCTGTTTCTGGTGTACTTTTGTTGCGGTGTCACGCACAGGCCTGACATAGTTACTAGTTATGGAAGCAGTGGTAGAAATGTTGTCGTGTTTATAGTTTTAGAAAAAAAGACGTTCCTGTGTGGACAAGGCCTGAATGACCAACACTGTGGTGGAGAAAATAGGTTTTTGTGGCCTTTTTGAGCTCTTGGACCCTCCCAACATTGCATACCTGACACATTACTGTAAAGCTGGTTAAAAACTTCAAACCATCACCTGGTGTATTTCCTTTTCTTGTTGGTATGACAAAAAACAACTTCAGCAACATGACGTTTTTTTCGTTTGTTTGTTTTTTTTACAGCATTGAAGAGTTCCTCAGGTACATGTCAAGCTCATGATGGCATTGATTTTAATAACTTTAGTGAACTTATAGTATAAAATATTTACTAACCTTTATTTAACCAGGCAGGTCCCATTGAGATCACAGATGTCTTTTTCAAGGGAGGCCTGGAGGCAGCCTAAACTTGCATGTTTTTAGACTGTGGGAGGAAACTGGAGTGCCTGGAGAAAACCCACGCAAACACAAGGAGAACATGCAAACTCCACACGCAAATAATAATTTAAAAAAGGTTAAAAACAACTGGACTTGTATTCTGTAGCTGACAATGTTTCACTTTTCATTTGAGGAGCTTTTTCAGTTCAACACAGAAAGACCCAAAGCCCAACCTGGGGCTTGAACCCAGCACTTTCTTGCTGTGAAGCAACAGTGCTAACCACTAATCCACCATGCTGCCAGATATAGGTGTAAAAAAATACAAGGATTAAGACTTGGTATTGGCAAATACTTAAACCTAAATGATTCAGAGCGGTAACGGGACAAGAAATCTTGATCAGGACATCCCTAGTTGTAACGTCACAACTTGAAGCCCTTATTTTTAGACTACTACTCTTCACTGTGTTTTCTTTATGTTTTGCTCCACATTTTGGGTTTTTCGTAGCTTGCTTCAGCCCTTAAATGCAGCTATGTTTAGAGTTTTATTCTCACAGCTCATTTGTAACAGCAGCCGGAATATGTTTTCAGGAAATTGCCAATAAAGCGACTGCATGATACCTACAGCAGCGAAACCTCGGGGGAAAAAAGCATCCTGCAAAACACTGTAAAAGGAGAAGGTTGAATTCTCATTTAGAAAGTAAAGAAAAATGGGAGACCTAATTCATTACAATTAATTAGTTTGATGTTCTTGATTTTGTTTGCATTCATAGTTGATTAAGTTCAGTTGCAGTGAAAAAAACCTTATTTTAATACCAATGTGATTAAATAACACAGCTGTGGATTCATTTACTCCACTTATTTTTCTGTTTTGCTTATGTGTTCCTGTTGGCACTCAGATTTTTTTTTATTTTTTTTTGAAGGACACCAGAGTCATTCCTGTTTTAAAAAGAAGAAGTGCAAGAGGATTAGGTAATTATCTTGTTGTTTCACGTCTGTCTCCTAGATTTGACCCAAAATTCTCTGATTGCGCAGAAAAAGCCACTGGGGCTGTGGAGCTGTGGGCCGAGATTATAAAATGTGCACCGTGTCGCTGTTTTCATTCTGCTCATTTCAAATAGGAGGTATTTCAATCATAATATAATAATGTTTTTTTTTCTCTAATTCAGGTTTGCTGGCTCAGGGGCTAATAATTTTAATGATATCCAGGCTGGCTTGTGTCTGAAGATGTGGGTATTTGTTGGGCAGATGGACACAGCCCCGGGGCTGCCCTCACCCTTGACCCCCCACAGATGTCCCAAACTCAGACCGGAGCTCTGTCACGAAGCAGTGGAGAATCAGTAATTCACCGGAACCGACTTGTCAATACTCAGGACAATTAGGAGGGTTTTGAGCGCCAGTTCTGGCTGCGCGGCGGCGCTCGTTGCTGCCTGGAACATGAAAGGAGAGGGGCCATGCGGTGCCTCTCTGTGAAGGCCTGTTTGACCGATGGCTCTCGCCTGAAAAGGGTTCTGGTGGTAATACATAAATTAAGAGGTTAAGTGAGCCATCAGGAACAAATGTTTGCATTTATTAACAGAGAATAATAGCTCCCAGCAGCGTACTCACAGCCTGAGTCTTCTCTTTGGCTCGACTTCTTACTATTTCCTTTGGTTCTGTTAAGTTTAGGCTGGAGGCCATTCCATCGCATCATCAATCAAGTCTAATTAACCCCCACAAAGCTGAACCTTATATGCTTAAATTTCTGCAGGTCATTTAAAGAAACATGCTCTCGCTGTTAGAAAAATGTAAGCCAATGTTCCAAATGAACAACCGGAAACACACTCGTGCAAAAGTGGTTAAAACCCCCAATTAGCTGCATGTAAATTGAGACATCAGAGGCGGAAATGTTTCACGAGGCTCGTTATCCAGAACAAACAGTCCCGCTCACATGTGAGGAGGGGTCCCACAGGAATGCACAAGGCAGGTGTAAATTTAAACTGTTAATGAGCCGCATCAAAAGCATCAAAGGCGCGCCGTGCTGAGCCATTCTGCCATTAGTCCGTGCAGGACAAAAGCCATCAGAGAGTTTCCCCCCGCTAAACGGTGCAGAATGGGTTGGAGCAGCAGGAGTTAGATTGTAGCCGCAAACCCCCTGCAGCTGACCCCACCGGGTCAAACAACCAAGTCTGTGAGCCCGGAGTCCTAAAGAGACAGATGAAATGTCTGCTTCTAGTCAGCTGGTGGAGATCAGCGTGTGGGGACGTTTCAACATCTCCGAGTCTATCAGGTTTGACTCAGAGCTGTGAATTATAATTAGCCCTGGATGAAAGTTTAAACTTGTTCTGAACAACGTGACTACGGTTCATAGTTAGGTTCAGTATGATAATGAGATAAAAAGTCAGTTAATAGTGATGATGAAAGGTTTCACAGGAGTCGTACCAACAGACAGAAATGTGCTTTTCTGAACAAAAATAGCAACTCATTGACTTTCATGCAAAAAACTCCATATAGTCTGAGGCCCCATCTACACTACTCCAGATATTTATTCCATGTATATAAAAAAGAAATCCATCCCGATGATGCTAACGGTTCTGATGTACCCACGGCGTGTCACTAGGTGGCGAGAACGTCCACATTAACGACTTGTCAAAATGCAGAGAAAGAACCTTCTTTGCTCCCAAATCAATTGTAGCTTGCTAGTTACAATTACCTCTCTGTTATTATCGATCAATATTAAAGGGGAGAAATAATAAACTGAGACTGATGGAGAAACAGACAATAAAAACAGCTCCATTGTTGTTTCAGGATCTGAATGAAAGAGGTTGGTAATGTTTCTGAAACATTCTGTGTCTTAAGTCCACATGGATACACCAGAAACAGAGTTATGTGGAAACAAAAAACCTACACTGGAAAAGATTTTCAAAACTCTCTGCTGGTTGCATTAGATAAGAAGTGCAAACACAGCAGAAAATCTCAGTTTTTAAAGTTATCCGGAGTAATATGGACATGACCTGAGACTCTGAGGATTCGTTTATCTGTAGCATCTAATGGGTGAACAGTATTCACCATCAAGTTTGCAAAATGTCTCAAAACATTTGCTGAGGTTTTCCATCTCCTCGCCTTGCAACATGTTCAAAATAAATTTGAGTCCAACCTTCTCTCAAAGTGGCCGCAGAGTTGTCGCAGGCCTCTCAACTCCTTCTCATTTCCATAAATCTAGAGCTCTGTTTTGACATTCACATGGGAGCTCTTTTTAGGACAGAAACCATTTGAGATTACAGCTGGTCCAGGACTAAAAAACACACCAATGATAAATTATAATTAATAAAATATGGATCCAAACCTACATATCTTCATTTCAAAAGTGCACTCCAAGTGTGGGGTCAGCTGTCACAGGTGGGTACAAAGCAAGCCGAGGCAGATACTGTGTGGGGATTAAAATAATGTGCACGGCCAAGAATAGAGTTTAGCAAGAATACTTTTTAGAAAATGACCACCAAAAACACAGCTTCATGGCTCACTGGTCACGTGGTCCTAAAACTCTCAGAGTTTAATGACACCGCAACTAAAAATTCACTTATTTTCTCGCAACAGTCGCAGTGGAGTAAGATTCTACTTTTAGTGCAACGTTCATAATTACCCGTCAAATCAAAGGCCTCGGGTGTCACAGAGTTTATGAAAACGGGGGGAAAGAAAGAGCTGTCATTGTTTAAGGTAGAGTTCACATCCTCTGAATGAATGTATGCATTTATTTAAAGAAGTGGACAATGGTTTATGGGTCTTTTTACAATGTTGACAACAAGACAGCTCTCTGAAAAGTATCAGAAATGCTGCCATAATACAAAGATCCAATGACTAGGCAGTTGCTAAAGGTATATGAATGTGTTTTTCAACAGTTTCTAATGTTATCGTGATGTTTCAAAGCAATTAAAAAGAGGCATTCAGGAAAAAATACATGTGGAGGTGGTGCAGATTATAGAAAAAACCAGCAGCTATATTGTAAAGAGTTTCAGACAGACTTTAGGAAATATTAAGTGGTGGTTAGCATAATATGAAAACTGAACCAAGTAAAGCTCAATGAGAGGGATGGTACTATTGAAAGAAAGATACGAAAGAAAGGGCTTAGCTATAAAAGGTAAAAAGAACCAAACACTCACTGCAATAAAGTCTTTAGTTTCGTTGTGGAGAAAATGAATGTGATTCAGCTCTAATGTATCATCAGCCTTCGGTGATAACGCCTTTAGAGATAGAATGGAAACAACAAGTCTCCATCAGGACTTTGCTTTAAAGAAAAAGACCCACAGGTGGGCACTGTGGAGGTTCTGTTGTAAAGAATAATAAAGAACACCGAAGCATTTCAGAAATGATGAAATAATAAAATCACCAACACGGTTTAGAGTGAAATGGATTTGACATTGTCAGAAAACTGAGTTTGAGGTGAAAATTTGGGGTCTTTAAGCAGGACCATCTTGTTTTGGCTGCTCCGTTCATGGAGCATCCTCCTCTGTCACAGTCCTCTGTCTGTAGGTTCTCCATCCATGAAACTTCTCCGTGGTCTTCCACTTTTCCTCCTACCTGGCAGCTCCGTGTTCATCATCCTTTTGTCCGATACATCCACTGCTCCTCATCTCATTCTTGTCTCCAAACCGCTCAACCTGAGCAGTCCATCTGACATACTCATTTCTAACCCTGTCCACTTTTGTCACTCCAATTGAAAATCTGAACATCTTCACCTCTGCCGCCTCCAGCTTCACCACCAGTCTTTTTGTTAGAGCCACTACGTCCAAACCATCCATCATGGCAGGTCTCATCTAGTAAATCTCTCCTTTCACTCTCGCAGCTCGCCAGTCACAAATGGTAGATGGACTGTACTTATACAGCGCCTTTCTAGTCAATCAGGGTACTCAAAGCACTTGACAACACAATCTATATCCTCATTTACTCATCCACACACACATTCATACAGCACTGAATCTATACGAAAAATATCATTCTATGGAGACTAATCACTGCTTCAAACTCCAGTCATACACTGACGGGGCACACACTAGAGGCTTGCCCAGGGACTCATTGGAGCATGACTGCTTGAACCACTGATCCACCGCCGCCCAACAAATCATCCCTGAAACTTGTCTCCATCCACGCCACCCTGCCTGCACTCTCTTCTTCGGCTCTCGTGTTCTGCCCATTGCTTCCGGCGGTGGCAGCTACAGGACCTAAGCTCATCCACCTTCGGTACCTCGAACTGAAGTGAACTTTGAACTGCCTTTCAGTCAGAGCACACCTCCACCTCTCTAGACTCTCCTCCACCTGCTCCCTACTCTCACTACACATCGCGGTGTCATCAGCAAACATTTCAGTCCATGGGGACTCCTGCCTGACCTCATCTGTCAACCCCTGCAGACAAGGTATCAGTAGAACAAAAAGCTAAACAAATGTCCAACAGCATGTAAAAAGACTTGATAGGAAAGTATGGTCTGTTCAAACCAACCTTCCTTTAGAATTAACTTATAAAAATCATACAAACTTTACAGGGATTGAAAAAAAGACCATTGGGAGAGTAACAACAACAAAGTAAACGGACAGCTTCTATTGATGTTAAATGTTCTAAGACTTTTTTTTTAAGGTTGCTGGTTGGTTGTAATTATGTCACTAAATAAAAAACCTCTGCTGCAGCTTAATGTTTTTGTTTAACAGCACTGGAGTAAATGTGCAGGGGAAGAAATGTCATGATTTCCCTTAAAATGCCAGTGCAGCTGATTAAACATGAAATGGGAGCAATCCAGTACCACAAAATCTGTTTTAAGTACAATTTTTGAGCATTCATTGTTGTCTGCCATGGTTGCAGTAATAGAAACCCATTTCTTTGGGAACATTTTACCTTAATCTACATATTCCCATTGGCCCAAGTCAGTATTATATCTGTAAAACTCTCTGTCGAATGCAGAAAACTACAGTAAAGGTTTTTCCCGCAATAAAAGAGCAGAAAAAGTCCCGCAGCTCTGTCCTTGGTGAAGCTGAGGAGTTACTGACTTGGCTGAATAATGGATTTTTGTCTGAATGAAATTTACATCTATCAGTTCTGAACCAGAAATGACTCTGTGTAAAAGTCTCCTTTCATGTTGCCAAATTTACCTTCCCCGCTTCATCTTTCAACATCAGTGTCAATTTACTGACACATGAGAGCGGGAAACTTTTCTATCTTGTTTCTGGCACCGGAAACCAATTGTGAGCGTTCACTGATACATTGCGAATTTTCCTCAGGCATATATGAATACCCTATTTGAATGATGAAATCCAGCACAGCTCCCTTTGGCAGGCAAAGTCCCTTAAATCCTTGCATCTCACCAGGCTCGTAGGGGTGGGTTTTGGGGAATAAGGTATATATGTGTGTCTCCTGGGTGGGGGGGGGGTGAGCCCTGCATGTCTGCGCTTGCTGTAGGTGGTTACATGCGTGCGTGTCGCTTGAATAAAAGGCAGCTTATGCAAAGTGGCTCACGTGACCAACTTGAGGGACAAGTGTGCCTCACACGGAGTTTTAATGCGCTGCTCTGCCAGTGTTTTACCCGAGACTAACGAGGCACGGTGCGCCGGCAGGGCTGAGCTGCCGCGCTCACAGCCGGATAAGACAAGCTCATGGGCCTTATGCGAGGCGACACAGAGGGGCCTGCTGGGGCCGGGGGATGAGGTGCGCTGGGAGGAATTAGCAGCAGTCAAGTCTGTGGCCCACTTCCTTACTTCGGGGAGACTTGATGGGTGACAACCGGGGAGTGTGACACGCTGGCATGGCGGTGTGCTGTTTGTGGGGATTGTCAGGGGGATAACAAACAACGGGGGCCAGCAACTTCTCCTCTCCTGGCTTGTCAGTCATTTCCCATCGGTGGGACAGTGAAGGTGGCGTGTCTTCAAAGCGTGGCCTACTTTCCTGCTCTCTCACACACACACACACACACACACACGCACACAACGGAAACTGGCTTATTTCTTTGCAAATGTCGGTCTGGTTTTAATTAACATCGCAGTAGTTATGATAAAACAGCACTCTGTCTATATCTTACAGCAACAACATCACACACCTTCTTCTCTGTGTGTGTGTGAGAGGGAGTGACACTGAGAGCTGAAATCCATAATTTAACCAAATGCCCATGAGCTGCACACACACACACACACACACACACACACACACACCGCAGCACTGATTTTAACCTCTCTTAGGTCTCATATGAACAAATGTTGCTGTGGGTGTTTTCTAACACACACGCACACACACACCTACCAACATATTTTTAATTGTTGTTCATGTTCTTCCTCCCCCAAACACATAGCACCGCAGAGTCGGGTGTTTTTGCAACGCAGCACTCTGCATGTTTGTCATTCGGGGCGCTCGGAAAGTATTTATAGCAGATTCTGTCAGACAATGTCGTGCATTTGTGTGTATTCATTTGGAAATAATAACATTGACAACTGCTTGAGCGATGGAGGGGTTGAGAGAAGGAGAGGGACTCATTTTGAGCATGTACCCACTAACGAGCTGTATTGTGCTCCAGGCGATGTGTATGATAGCTTCAAGCTGGTGTGTGTGTGTGTGAGAGAAAGAGAGAGTGTGTGTGCCTACTTATTGGCAGCTGAGGGATCTTATCAGACTCTCATTTTTTCTAATTTTCATGTGCAATTCTCCTGTCTTACTTTCTTCATGTCACTTGTCTCCACCGCCCCATCCACCCCCCGTTTTCACACTCTGATGTGAAGTTTCGCTCTGTTACGGCCCAAACTCTATCTTCCATGTCATTGTTTTGAAGCGTAATGCATTATCCATCTCCATTCCACTTTGCTCACTCCGCTGCACATCAAGTGGCTGAAACTTAGGAGCAACGCGCGCTCGCGCCGGCACGAGCACGTGGGCCCGCATGCGTGCGAGCAGCGCCACAGTCCCATTAGCTTTAATATTTCAGCAGAGTCATAGCATTCGCCGATAGCCTTGTCACCACCTGCTCCCCCCCCCACAAGACCCCCGGGGGGACAGATCCCAGATCAGACTCCCCCAACAAGGATGGGAGGGCACACTCAGCTGACCTCTGAGGCAGGAGCCTTTGCCGCCATGCCTGCAGCTTTCCACCCTGCCCTCACCACCAAACGCTGCCGCTGTCGTCTCCAGGGAGTGGCAAGAAGAGGGGACTTGGAAGGGGAGGGCGGGTGGAAGGAATAGGGAGCAGAAAAAAAATAAATAAATAGGCAAGACTGTGGGAAGGAGGAGGAGATGAGCAGAAACAGAAAGATACAGAGAGGTTGCGTGGGTGGGCTATGGGGTGCTGATTAGGGTCTGGGTTTGGAGTGCTCAGCGGCTTACTGTTGATGAATACACACACACACACACTATTGAACACACGTTGTTTCTGCAACTCATTCAGTGTCAGAAAAAGCTTCAGACGTTTACAGTCAAGACAGCGTGCTCCATTTCGCTGTTATCGTAGCATGCGTCCCTCGCTCTGTTTTCTCTTGTTTTCGTCCACCTTTGTGAGAAGAATCAAACAGATTTCTGTAGCACGCCCAGGAGCATCATGTCTGCATGTTCAGCTGCAGTACAAAAGGCCTCCTCACAGCGCGCATGGGGCTCGTTTCTTCTCGCTTTAACTCTCCTCCGTCCGTTTCACCAGGGTCTGACTGCTGGGTAGGTTGTGAGGACACGAATCAGAATCAGAATCAGAATCAGAATCAGCTTTATTGTCAATCACACACAACATCAGAAATGCAGTGCAGAACGAAAATACAGTTAAGAACACTCTGTTCAGGAGAAGGACATACGTTACAGACATGGGTTAAACAGGAGTTCAGGTCATTCGCAAGACACTCGCGCTACCTTTTGCAGTTTGGAAGAGAAAGACACAATAGGAAGGATGAGCTAAAAAAAAAGA
>NC_051449.1:18622307-18633384 GCF_001649575.2 Kryptolebias marmoratus | reverse complement strand
CGGATGATACGGGGAGGGAGTGGGTGAGTCAGGCCTTTTAATGACGTATCATCCCGGGAAGTTTTGATTACTGCCGATAACCACGGTCAAACAGCTGGGAATCCGAAAGATAAACATAATTATTTTGGAAGCAAGCAACCTGGGGTAACTGTTGCTTTTGAGTCCTTAACTGTGTCTCTGTGGGGACGAAGAAAAAAAGCCGAATGATCCGAATTTCATGTCCTCCTCGCCTCTCCCTCAGTCTGGAACTTCACCAGGGTGTAATCTACTCCTCACGGGCACGCTGCTGAACAGCAATTCTCGTCAGAATCACGTCCAGTTTGCGACTTATCTCCCCCAACATCTGAGTCTGTGTGTTCCCAGTACGGGAGATGCCATCC
The DNA here is from genome assembly GCF_001649575.2 of Kryptolebias marmoratus. Lineage (NCBI taxonomy): Eukaryota > Metazoa > Chordata > Actinopteri > Cyprinodontiformes > Rivulidae > Kryptolebias > Kryptolebias marmoratus. The sequence continues at coordinate 18,633,004 of NC_051449.1, read as the reverse complement.
ATGGTTCCTGACAGCTTCTCACAGGCCCGAACTGCTGTCAGGATCGCTTTCAATTTCCGATAAGCCAGGATACCTCCACAGCCAAACAGCAGGAATCCAGTTATCATAAAACCAAATATGTATAGATCTTCAACATCTTCAATGGAAAGAGGAGCCAAACGGATGAGGTTCCAGCCCCAGGAACCAGCAACCCGTCCGGCAGCCACCATTCCACTGGGACAGCTGCGTTCCCCTCGCTCCAATCTCAACGTGGAAAAAATAGTGTCGATTGCGTTCAGAGACCAGTTGACCAAATCCAAAGACATCCAACCGAAGTCATGTCCTGAGAGTCATAACTCATGCATGATCACTAAATGGTAACACGGACCGTCTCCACAACAATACAGCCAGGAGAAGTTAAATCTTTCATAGCCACCCCCATTGCCCCCGCTGCCACATCCTGCTCACAGACTCGAAGGAGCCTCAGACGAACCCACAGACACTCAGAGAGGGCTGCCACACGATGGAGCTCACAGGTCATCCTCCTGTGGAAACACACCCGAACACGAGTCAGTGAGGCGTGAAGAAGCGCACGACACCTCTCTCCACTAACCCCCATCAGGCCGTAAACATGGGGCGGGTGCGCATTTACGCCTTGATAAACAGATCGTCATGAAACATTAACACAGATGTGTCCCCGCTGTCTCCCAATAAAACATTCAGGTTCCTTGTTCAGCCTGATACAGGCTCTCTCTGAGCTCATCATCCATTCACACGAGCTAAACAGTCACTACGGGGCGGTGGCGGTGGGGGTTGTCTGCCACCTCAACAAGACAAGTGTCTTCCCAACTCGTCTTCACTCCTTTTCGGTGAAAACCCTCGAAGTTCTGACCTACTTAACACAGCCTCAAACGCGTCAGCTGTCACTTCGTGCATTTCATAAAAGACTCCATCAGTGGTTGTTTATCTTTGTTTTTCCACGGTTTTATTCTGTTTAACTTCACGTGGCATAAATGTTTCATTACAACCGACTATTTTCCAAATGTCTTAAGAAAATCCCTCCACACCTTTTACCTTCTGGCCTCAAACGTCTTTAAATACTGTAGATTCAGTCTAATTTAATCAAACAAGTCTCGAGTCACTATAAAACAACAAAATATGATCGACTTTTGTCCATTTGACTGTTCATGACCACAAACAAACCATGCATTGCATATTTTAGGTTAAATCTTTGATGAAAACAAACAAAAACTAGAAACTCGTGGGTTGATTTGAAGGGAAAGACATTGTGGTTGACATTTTATCTTGACAATGTTTGCACTCCAATGCAAATACAACCCAAAAAAAGCAGAAATGTGACCTCAAACAGTCGTTTTTATTCTGTCCAAATTTGTTGCAGTCTTATAAAACTTAGTGTAACTTTCCCTCTCTTTAGCTGAGAGCTTCAGTGGTGAAGCTACAGCTACAACCCCACCTGTGTTCTTGTTGCTATTTTTAATTTTGCCCTAGTCGCATTTTGGTAAAGTTTAAAAGAAGTGTAATGTTTCTTCCATAAAACCCTAACCATGTGACCCCAACTGTTACACAAAGGAACAAAACCAGTCAGCATACTGAGCTTTGTTTGGATCAAAATGATTGCTGGTTGAAAATAGCTCCTGATTTTTCCATGATTTCATTCTTTTTTTGTCTTTCCCCAGGTAACCAAACATCTGTCAGGAACACTCTGGACAAACCAGCAGCCTTAAATGTCCTAGCTGACTCAGCTTGACTCTTATTCTGCCTCTTTTCTCTTTTACTGGCCTCATTACTCTCCTTGATGTGACGTCTGACTGGATATTGGAAGAAAAACCAGCAGCAGAGATACATCGACACTTTTTTTTTTACACATTTACTCCTAATCTAATCCTTCTCCTCACTAAAACCAGTCGCCAGGATGAAAGGTGGTCATTTCTGCGATAATGAGCTTCTCGAGTTTAGAAACAGATGATGCAAATCTGTACTGGAAAACCAATTCTACTGGGTTGAACCTGCATCCCTTTACAATATATAAAAAGTTTTAATACAAAGTTAATATTGCAGGTAATAGTTAGCCTGTAAACACATGATGAAGAATAAGCCAACAGACCAACACTGCCATCCAAACAACTTCAAACCTGAAAACTTTATTACCCCTTTGTTGGTATTCAAGAAAACAGGGACAGAATTTATGTTTTCTGTTGCGCCAAGGGCTTTTTTTATCGTTCACATATTCGAGTGTTTCTGTTACGCAACATCTCAAGTTTGGAAAGGACCTTGAAACAACCTTAATAAAAGTTTTCAAAATGTTCAGAAGGAGACCGGAGTCCCTTCTCTTCCGTCCTGCAATCTGCTAAACCTCCGCAAGCTGAATTCCATCTGAGACAATCAGAAAACAACAGCTGTCTTGGAGGTGGGAAATGAAATGTAAATCTTATGGTAAACTCTGCAGCAACGCAAAACACTGTACACACAGTTTGTAGTTTGGGGGATTTGGTGTTTAATACGTAATGTTGACTGCTGTTATTTCATAGAAAGCTTAAAATGGAGACCCTATTGTGTGCACGCCAAACTAGTGTTGCTGCAAAAAAGAAGCACAAAGCAGCACAGTGAAGAATAGCTGGGCGGAGAGAGAAAGAGAGAGAGATTCAGTGAGCACATAGATGCACAATTACAAAAACTCTCTCTCTCTCACAGACACACACACACACACTCACAAAACCTAAATCATTATTGGAAAATCATTAGAAATCTGGCGAAGTAGAGGGGCACAGATTGAGGGACAAACCCTTCATTCAAACGCGCACAAAGGCTGGCCTGCACACACCCACCAACACACACACTTATAGAGAGGCAGCCGGGTGGAAGGGATCACATGCACACACACACACACACACACGCAAAGCTCCTGGCTCACAAACAACCCCCGACCCTGGCCAACCCTCCACTGTCGACATTTATTGCTCCTTCTGTGTGAATATCTTTGAGTTTTATTCTCATGTTGGCCATTGTGTGTGTGTGTCGGGGTGTGTGTGTGTGCGTGCGTGTGTGAGTGTGTGTGCGCGCCTGTGAATAAAAGCTTCATTAGTGATTCATTTGTGTGTGGTTAACCATTGTAAAGAAAAGGCAACATTTTATTTGTCTGAACTCAACCCTGACCATATGGCAACACCTTCGACTCCTTATTCTTCTTCCTCCTCGCACCTCCTCTTCGTCCTCCGGTGATCCTCCCTCTGGACCTTCTTCTTCTATCTCTTTCACCCACAGCTCATCTGCTCAATCCGTCACATCTGCACTTAGTTGCTGTAAAGTTGCCTTCTTCCCTCGGCTGACTTTTGTGTTTTAGGATCGCTGCCATGCGGCGTGCGTGCATGAGCGTCCCTGCATGAGCGTGCGTGCTCGTGTGCACGTTCGAGGTCAATGGAGACGGGCCTCTTTGGCTGTCAGCTGCAATCAGCCCTCACATGTGCCAGTAATGTTGTGTATTGTCCGAACACATCACCAGAGGAGCATCTGAGACGTCCATTAAAGTTCAAAGCAATTTATCACCATCTTCCTCCTCCTCCTCCTCCTCTTCTCTGCGTTCCCCACCACCCCTCGCTCCCTCCTCCTCCTCTCCACGCTGTCACTATCTCCTCCTCCTCTTCCTCCTTCCAGTTTCATCCCTCTGTCTCCATCCATCACATCATCCGTTCCTCCTTAAGCTTGAATTAAAATTCAAATAGGATTAATCGACATGGTTCTAAATTGTCGGCTGGGGCAGGTTGCAGAAGGTGCCGAATGTGAATTTAATTCCAAATTAAGACAGAAAAGACAAACGCGGAGATTCTTTTTGTTTTGTTGTGTCTCGTATGGGTCTGTCTCCCTGCTTCTGTCTGTCACACTTGCTAATGCGCGATGCCCTTGACATCTTGAGTGTGATTTGTGACAAGCCACGGGCTCCTGGAGGCTTCGAGTGTGTGCGTCCGAGTGTGTGTGTGTGCGTGAAAGTCTGAGAGTGTGCTTCCTGCGTGACAGGAGTCACCCTGGGGTATGATAACTTTAGACGGCGGGTTTAAATATTAAACTGGCCTTAACAAGTGACAGCTCCCTAACACCCGTTCAGCAGCCGTTCAACATGCATGCACCAGCTCCGTTTCACAAACACTCGCCCACACGTGTTCCAGCCTTGACAGTAAGTAGCTTTCCTCGCCGTACACGCCTGTGTGGACGTGGGATTGCAAACTGTATTTGTGCCTGCATGTGTGTGTTTAGGTGTACGCGTGTGTTGATGCGACACAAGGTTGGATTTGGACTTGTTTTTAATCAGTGGGATTTTGCAAATGGCCTCGGGCTTCTCCCAGGGACTAATTAGCGATGTGACTTCGGCGTGATAAATAAACACACGGGCGCGCGCTCACACAAGCACGCAAACACACTTATGCAGCTTTAAAACACATAAAAGAATACAGAAGAGAGAGTCAGAGAAGGCTTGGGATTTACAGATCAGATGAAGAAAGCGCACATTTACAAGCGAAGTAAACAAATGCCTGATCTATACTGTTGCTTTCTGTTCCAGACCTAATTTCCTCTTTTCCTTTTTTTTTTCCTCGCCTTTACTGGATATTACTGTTGGGGTTTTTAATTTTTTTTTCTTTCTTTCTGTCACAAAAAGACACAAAGTTCACATTTCTATTCCCCATTAGGACACTATATTGGCTTCCATTCATTTCGGTAGCCTTAACCATTAAAAGTACATGACTGACCCTAACCCAAACCTAAACTCAGTTCACATCTTAACACTAAAGCTAAACCCAAACCCAAAAGTGACTCAACACCGTATCTGGACCGGGTTTTGGTCTCCATAGGAACTACGGCCTTGACAACATTGGTGACTATACTAGAAAAGAGTCAAAAGAAGTAACAAAAACAGGAATACACACACACACAGCAAGAGAGAGGGAGAAAGATTCAGCTATTTAATGTGTTGACAGTCTGCACCCAAGTGAGAGCAGAAGGTTGAAGGCCTGAGAGAATTCCTTAGGCTTTTCCACACCTTAATACACACACACACACACATTCAGGCTGTGTAAACCAGAGAGATTAGCAGCTCATTACCATACCACAAGGGGGGCTACACACAGGGGACCGTGTGTTTCTTTCTGTGTGTGCGTGTGTGTGTGTGTGCCAGCGTACCTCAGAACATTGTCTCCTGGTCACAACAACAACTGTTCCATTATTTGTGCGAGCATGCCAGAACCAAAGTGTCTTTAATCAGGAGTACAAATTAAAAAAAAAAAACAAAACAGGGGCCGCAGAGAATTACTGAATATGTTTTCATCGCCGAGACAATCAGCAGATTAAACAAATCTACCTCGTTAAGCAGCTAATCCATCTGTCCAATCAGCAGGGAGGACGGAGGCGGCGGTGACCTCAGACAGATGTGGAGATGTGGGGATGATCCACTTTCCAGAGTCGCTGCTCAGATCTGATGGAGGATTGTTTCATCCTTTTGAAGTCCCTCGTTACAGGCAGGAAAAGACGAATGCAACCCAGTTTACAGATTTCTGTTTCTCACATTTGTTTGGGAGGTTGATTGAGCTCAGCGCTCTGCAAACAAGGTTCTGACTAATTGTCGCAACACGGGTTTAGTGCGCGCGCTAAGCTCACAACAGCTCTCGGAAATTAGGACATGAAATGTTGGAACGGCCTGATCAGTTTGAGTTTGGGAGTGTTTCCTCCTCATCATCTTGATTTCACATGTTACTGCGCCACAATTTCTGCATTTCAGAACTGAAACACGATGACTGGATTGAGCTACCGACTAGTCCGAAATGTGCGCCACCTTAAACCTTCAATCTCCACAACTTCACAGAGGTTCACCTGAATGCTTTTTTAAAAAAAATAAACATTTAAACTTCAGTCATTTCCATAAAATCGTATGGTTTTTTACAAATGTAAATAGCAGCAGCAGGTAGCTGTAGCCCTTCCAGGGCATTTCAGCCAAGAATTTTATAATATTTCTACCAAGATAACTGACAGTAATAAAAAGGTTTCTAACCACTAGGACAGGGGTTGGCAATCCTGGTCCTCGAGTTCCACCATCCTTCATGTTTTCCTTGTTTCTCTGCTCCAACACACCTGATTCAGTGGTTAAATTCCCTCTTCATGTTCTGCTGAAGCCTGTTAATCACTCATTGATTCAAATCAGGTGTGTTGGAGCAGAGAAACAAGTAAAACATGCAGGATAGTGGCTCTCCAGGATCAGGGTTGCCCACCCCTGCACTAGGAAATGGTTGAGATTGGAGTTGTTTTAAAATGGCAGAAACCCACTTTGGTCCTGGCCGTATTCGGACTAGTCATTAGCTCATCAGTCCTGTCAGAATAAACTCTATTTCTCCAAGCTGGGGTCATTCAAAGTGCTATTTACGACACGTAAAATGTTAATTGTTCATAACCTTTTCACAGAACTTTATTTCAAAAGATCTGAACTATTGGTTTACAGGCGGCATGTGTTGTTCTAAAACCTCTGCTGCACATTCCTGCATTAACGCTTCCATCACAGAGGTGGGTTTTTATTTATTTATTTTTTGTCAAGGACACTGATACAACCCCATACTATCACACAAAGGCTGGCTTTTAGACTTGTAGCTGATAACAGTCTGGATGCTCCTTTCCGTCCTTGGTTTGGAGACACACAACATCCATTTCTTCAACTAAAGATCTGAAGTGCTGATTTGTCGGAGCACAATCTAAGAAGTTTCCGTTGTGTGATGGTTCAAGGACAACATATGGGATAAAATGAAGAGGACGAAACAAAGTATAAAATAAATATCTTGGGTTAAAGCTGTTACTGTCTACCATGACATAAAAACAAGAAATAAATACTTGAATTAATACTTTTTTTTATTTGTACTTTATATGACATCTCAACTTTATTTATTAGGGATTAAGTTTATGCCACATGTTCTCAAAAAATAAATAAATCCAAACTTTCTAAGACACATTTGCATAGTACTAGTTAGTGTGAACATATCAGTTATCATGAGCTCCTTGACTCCTTTGACTTTCAGAATAAGAGCATTTGATATTTCATTCTTCATTCGGGGGGCTGAGCCGATCTGTTTAGACGAAAGTTTTTGGTATAATTAGCAATTTTGATAGAACTTGTAATAGCAGTCTGCAAATTATGATACAATTATCTCGCTCCTATATAATTACCACGTACAATTAGAAAACTAGGGAGGAACATGACAAGAAGCCTTGAAATAAAAAGGAAATCATTTTGCTCCAAAGTCCACTGTAGGTTCTTTTCCCCATAATTTGCAAACTGTGCATTATGATGATTATACCATCAAACTGTGCAGTCAACCATCAAAAAGTAAGAAACAGCAGGATGTGAGAGGACATAAAGAACAGCATGGGATGATGAGAGTCCTGGAAGGGCGGGGAATGATGGGAACACTGACAGCATTTGGGAGGTAGGCTCATAAGACGTCTGAAATTTGAAGAATCATAATTATAGTTAATAATCCACATTGAGCCCACAGCCGGTAAAAAGAAGCCAGAGTTGAAATAAAATATCGAGACATCCAAACTGTTTAAAATGCAAGCTGTTTCCAAAAAAAATAAGAAGAAGCTGTGAAGCTGCTTTAAAGTGTCGATGAAAAAAAGAATTAAATGCAATCATTTAGAACAATGGATCAGAGTTTTGAAGTGAGGTTCTGTAGAGGGTTTATGAAAATTTAGGCCGTCTTTCAACAACCACAGTTTGAAGAAACAGAGTTTAATGTTGATGCATGAATAAATGGCGCGTCTGAAAAAGGCTCAGACTAGAGTGGACCGGTGTCCAAAACAAGGTCAAATATTTCACAAAGTAGCACCTCGAGCCCTGCATATTCTCTGGTACGGTCCTGAGTAATTTCTGCCAAGGACTTAAACTAATTTAGTGGTCCTAATCAGTGGATCTTCATGTGTTTTAACGCGGTTTCATAACTTTGACGTTTGTCTGCTTTTTCCTCTCATTTTCAGTCCCGGTCAAATTTGGATGAATGTTTTTTGTTTTAGCCACTTAACTCTGACCTAGAAATCAGTCGGGCATTTGAAAGGCTCCTGAACTCAAAGGATGAACCGGTGTTATGTATCGACACATAACACACACAAAAATTTCATTTTAAATTGGGTTGGAAAGCTCTTTGTTTGTCACGACATGATTAGTTCCCATCTATTTATAAAAAACAACAAAGAAAGATGAAATAGTATTTTATATCTCAGTAGCTGTAAAGCTGACTGAGTTATAGCCATTTTTGTGCTGGCTAAGGTTGATTATCTGTGGCAGCCATCTTGAATTGGGTTGACTCCAAATGGTAATGATTTGTAGATGCACGTTCAATGAGTAGTTTCTGAGAGTTTCAGTAAATTCTGTCTAGTAGTTCATGACATATTTTGCTAACACAGAGACAGGAATGACGCCAACAGTTAACGCCAAAGTTTTCAGCAAAAATATGGCTCGACGTGCAGCACTCAGAGTACGTGCTGGGATCGACGCTGGGCTACTAACACGCCAAATTTTAGCTAGGTATTAGTAAAATTGACTGAGTGACAGCCATTTTTGTGTTTCCTGAGGTCAGTTGGTTGTGGTTGACTCCAAAAGTAAATCAGGTGCAGATGTTCACCCAATGATTACTTTCTGGGAGTTTCAATAAAATCTGTCCAGTGGTTCATGAGACAGACGTGAGCAAAAACAATACTGCCCACCATCGCAATAATTAGGGGTGGTTTAAAACCTTTGCACAGTGCCGCCTACTCGTCTTGTTTATAATTCATTGTCCCAAACATCGAATTAAAAGGCACAAAATTATTGCAAAATCAGGCAATTTTGAGTCAAGTGACACTGCCTTGGTGAGGGTGTGGGGGTCTGGTTGGTTCTGCTGTCTGCTGAAACACAGCAAATCGGAGGTTTGATGAGCTAAAAATCATTACGCGTCGTGTCTGAGGCACTTTCTAGAGTGGTTTACCGTATCCTTTTCCCTGTGCATTAGTTAGACATCACAGACAGAGGACAAAACCGACTCTCGACTCACGTTTCAGGCTGCAGGAGACGGCAGGTAATGCTCACGACGACGGCAAACACATTACGTGGCAGATCTATTTTGAAGCTGACATCCGGCTACTTTCTCCTTAAAGAAGGAGGAAGTGCAACCTGATTCCTTGATCAGGACAAGGGCCTGGGATTTATTTAGACTTCTGAAGTGATCACAGTCAAGTGAATGAGGGAGAAAATGTGCGTGCGCTTTCCTTGCAGCTCCCTCATACAGACACACACACACACCTCTCCACAATCAGAAATCAGCGCCTGGCTGCAGAGAGAAAAGAGAATTCATTAAACTTAGCCACCCACGCTGGGCTGGTGAAAAGATGGAGAGGGGGGGGGGGAGCGAAGGAGGGAGGATGGGGGGGGAGGAGGATGAGAGACAGAGAAGGGAGAGCGAAGATGGTGAGAAAGGAAGGAGGAAGGCAAGAGAAAGGGAGAAACGGCGAGAAGGTGGAGTCCTTTTAGCGGAGGCACCGTCTAATGAAGTGGATAGGAGGTCAGTCGTAGACAAACGCTCTTCAGAGGCGAAAGGGATGAGCGAGAAAGAGGAGTGTAAAGAAGTGACAGAGCGCTGGGGAGGAAGGAGAGCACAGCTCTGCGTGAAGGAGGTGTTGAATGCACTCTGGAGTCTGGAGTCAGATCATAACACGCTCAGAAGCAATTAAAAGTTGTCCTCACAAACTCATCAAACTGCCTTCCCTCCAGCTAGCGGCCCTCTGTTGTCCTTCGCTCAGCAGCCCGTGGACCATCCTGACACCTTCCACAAACCTGACTGACACCCAATCAGATAACAGCCGCTCGGCCTCTGACCTCACCGCCCCCGTCCTCGTACGCCGGACCTAATCCACGCTCAGATAATCTGGTTAACTAGAGCTGCTCCTGAAATTAACAAAAAGAAAAAAAGGCCTAATCTAATTCCCACTTAGCACTAATTAAGAGATTAACTGACCGAACATCCTATTATCACAACCGTCGAGCTTTGACAAACAGCAGCAAAGACTTAGAGATTCGGTTAGAGAGTGTGGCATTCCCTCAGACAAGACGGAGAGATAACGGCAGAGTAGGAATGGCAAGGTTTCCTCTATCCATCTTACACACACACAAACACACATCAACACACTCCACTCCACCTTAAGCCTTTTACTGTCCAGAATGTCAAGAGCCATCTCCAGCACTACGGCCTGTCACACAGCAGAGTGGGAGCGTGTGTGTGTGTGCGTGCGTGTGTGTGTGTGTGTGTGAGAGAGAAAAAGAGAGAGAGAGAGAGAAGTTGAGGGACGGAGACATACAGAGGGGAGGGGTGTCCTTGAAAGAGGACAGAGGTGTTCAGCTGGATCTAATGTGATGGAGGAAACAACTGGAGCACACACACGCACACCCACCCCCTTACACACACACACACACACACACACATTACTGTTGCATCAATATAATTCCTTTTCAGGGGGGAAAAAACACACACACATTTGTTCGGACAAATTCGCACAAATCCACAATCCGTCTGATTAAGTCCATTTGTCCCATTCAGGCCTCAGCAGACCGGTATTTATACCAACCAGTATAGGAATGGGACTGATTGTGATGCTGGTGCTTGTGGAGGTGGAGGCGGGTGGGGTGGTGGTGGGGGTGT
>NC_051449.1:18611183-18622262 GCF_001649575.2 Kryptolebias marmoratus | reverse complement strand
GGTGGTGGGGGTGTGGGTGGGGGGGTACAAGCCCCACTCTGGCTCCCTGCAATGGGCCTGAGCATCATTATCATCAGCAGCGGGCCCTCTCAGATGCGCCAGCACAAGATCAAAGGAAAGCCTCTCAATCTTCTCCCCTCACTGAGGCGGCACAGAGCTGCTCTATAACTGGCATCTTGGTCCTGCGATAATCCTCCCATTGATCTACTTCACACAGTCGACTTTTACCGAGGCTTGTGGGTATGAGGGTTAAAGATGCTGAGGAATGTCTGTCAGAGTTTGCAGCTCACTGTGCCAGAGTTTATTAAGCCGTTCGCTGGCCGGGCTGCACTTTACAGCGTGCCGTTCGCTGGGACGACTTGTTTTCCTGCTGCTTTGCTCACACCAGCTCATCTTACTGCTTCATGGGCTCTTTCTCTAGATACTTCACCCCTGTCATCATTAAAGGCTTTTGTGAAAAATGCAGAAATGGGTTAGATATTTGGCACAAGCAATTAAAAGGCACATCCGCAGCGACGCGTTGGAGCCAAATCAAACCACCTTATTTTCCTGCTCCTTTTTTTTTAAGTTTAGACTGGAGGGCAGGAGGAGAGGGTGGAGGGTGAGGATGAATCCAGGGAACAATAGAGCAGAGAGGCATTACCTCAGCCCTGCCTCCCTCCTCTCAACAGCTCCATCTACTGGCGCTTTGATGCCCCGGCAGCTCGTCCTGCGTGCTGCTGCTGGCTGCCACTGCTGAGCTGACAACACGAAACTCGGAACGCCTGCTGTAACTCAATAAAGTCCTTAATTTAGGCAAAATGAAAAATATTTCACAGATTTAGCCTGCCTAAACACATTTCTCAAGGCGGAGCAGTTCCTGATGAATGTTGCTGCTGGCTCGGTTTGACAGCTTAAAGCTGCTGGTTCCCAAACATCTTTAAAGGAGGAAGAGTCCTGAATGTTTTTATGTGTTGGGCTACTTTCTGGACAAGCATGAGAGTTTATTTCTTTGTTCGTGTTCGGCTAAAACAACTCCAAAGTTAACACTTCAATTTAGCAGTTATCCGAGATGACGTAAGCTTAGCCAGGCACAAAACAAGAGAAAATAATCACAGAATGTAACTGGACATAACAGATGGATAAACAGATACGAACTGCCTAGCCTCAGATAGGAAAGGCTGTTTTACAGTTAGAAAGACTCATGTTGGTTAAAAGGAACCGTCAGTCTTTCCAAAACGATCTTTTATTTGTCATTAAAAAAATATCCTCGTTAACACGGCACCGTTTCTAAAAATGTCTTCATCCACACAGAAGCACAGGAAATGACCCATGTAGTAGCTATGCCAGGCCTGTGTGCGGCGCTGTAGTGCTGCCTCCAAAATACACCAGAAACAAGAAACAAGGAGTGGAGCGTGGGCAAGATTTCTTTTTTCTGGAACCCATTTTCAAAAAAAGTCATGTTTTGGGACTCCTACAACACTGCTTTCATGTTTTTGCCTTTTCAAAAAACATTTCTTGGTAGCACCTTCTTTCTTTGAATTTTGATATGTTATTAATGTAAACATTCATAATTCATTCTTGGGTATTTCATTGTTTATGTTAGAATTGGGGGGACAGAGATTTTTTTTATAAACAAAGACAAAAAAAATCTGTTTAAAGACATATCTGGACTTGGTTCGGGCCTGAAGATCAACTGGAAGAAAAGTGTTTTTGTTTATCCTAATTTCCAGTATTTACAGCAGGTAACCAAAAACAGTACTGGTTACTGAGATTCAGTCCTCAGAGAGGATGTTGTTAACTTAACCAGAACATATACTCCTATAGCCACATCATATTGTCTTCATTTGTTTTTATATTCTTCATATTCACCTAAATATTTCCTTGTCAGTATTAAAACTTGAGTCTAATAACTTTTAGTTGCTGGAGGGCGCCAGGTTTTAGTTGAGTTGAACAATTCTCCAACGGGAACTACGTTGTCACCAAAAATTGAGAAAAACAAAAATAAAAAATCTCCACAGTAATGCAGTCGATTGTTGTTTTAGCGTCTGGTAACAGCTACACTGATGACACTACAGCGTCAGCAGCTGTGTCTGGTACCGTGTAAAACACCAAAATAACACGCCGGCTTCTTCTGCAGACTCAGTTGACTATCAGGAGGTTGTCCTTCACAGTAATTACATTTTGTTGTTAACAAGTGAGCAGATTTACTGTCTTAGCTTCTATAGTTCTGGTTTTGGAGACGCCTCTTGATTAAACACACACTAGTGTATTCCTGTTGTGTCAGGGCCCCTGGGCTGGAGATACTTTTGGGACTTTACCAACACTTCTTTTACTTATACAAGTGACACCGAGCAGAGCTCCTCTTAGCTTTAAAGCATCGTCTAAAGTCTGAGACAGAGCATAACTACAGACCAACCATCTGAAACTCTGAGAAAGTCTACTTCATCCCAGTTTACTGTTTTAATTAGCCATTGCTGCATAAACCACAAGTGGATCTGATGTGTTTCTCTAATTAGACTAAAAAATAAAGTCCTTTTTTTCACAGTGTCATGGCAACGAGAGAAAAAAAGGTCAAGATAAACAACCTGTGGCAAAAATGATGGAATCGCCACTCTTACAGGATGTTCTTTTAATTGTTTAATGTTGTATTAAAAAGAAATAAATCACAGGCATGACACAAAACTACAATTTTTTGGTGCATAAAATCTGGACCAAGTTCAAACAAAGTGGGAAGGTTGTAAAGGTCCACTAATGAAGACGTCAAAGCGTCTTGAAAACAGAAATTAGAAACAAAACAAAAGAGAAACAAGTGGAGTCCATGTCTGTGATTATACTGTTGGAAATCATCTAAAAGAAATGGTATTTACATCCAGAAATGCTAAATGAAACCATCTTTACCTCCCAAACAGAAAAGAAGAAGGTGGCAGTGGACTAAAGGAAAGCAGTCATGGACTGAGGGGAACTGGATGAAAGTGTTGGGTCAGGGAAAGACACGGGGGAGACAGCAGTCCTTACGTCTTCAATAAATGTCCAAGTCTACAGTGAGATTTTGGACACTTTTCTTATTCCATCAGTTCAAAGGATGTTTGGTGATGAGGACTTCATTTTTTTCAAAATGATAAAGCATCTTGCAGACGTATAAAGTTATATTCATGGCCTTCAATTGTCCAGATCTCAAAAAATCTGAAAGTCTCTGCTGGAAATTAAAGAAAATGGTGGATGACAAGACTCCAACCCTCAAAGCTGATCTTTACCAGGAATTAAAGTTAGTTGTTGAATTTTTTTTGTATTAGGTTTATTGTTTAATGTTTCTGTAGTTCTGTTTTACTTGTGGTTATCCCTGTTTTGTCTCTGCTTAGTGTTCATCCCTGTCGAGTTGGTTATCTGTTCCTCCTCATGTTTCCTTAGTAAGTTTTGGTTTTGTTTGCCACCACGTCAACCTTTTGCTTTCCTTTTTTTCTTTTGTTAATACATCCATTTTCTTTTTAACTCAACATGAGTCTGCATTCTGGGTTCGCTCTGCACAGACTTTACAGTTGGATGCAGATTGATGAAGAGTACTGTTTGTCATCGGTTCGGTCCATCCTCAGAGGACTCAAGCTGTGAGAAAGAAAGAGGAGGCGCAATAAAGTACTAATGCCTCAGTGGTTTTTTTTCACGATTCCATATTTTTCCTCTACTTGATCTAAAAAAAAAGCAACTGTGACTGACAACAACAATTATATTTCTTCCTTTCTTTATTGTTCCTAGTGCCAGAACGATGGATTTTTGAAAAATTACAGTTTTGTAGCATGTCAGTGATTTATTGATTTATTCTTTTTTATTTTATTTTTACACAAACTAAAACAATTGAAAGAACATCCTCTACGACGGGGGATTTCATAGTTTATGCCAGTGGTTGTAGAATAGCAGCGAGGCAAATAACAGCAAACGCAGCAACAATGCTTTGTGAAGCAATATCAACATTAAGCTCAATGTATCAAGATTACACAGATGCACTTACAGAGTTTTTTTTTTTTTTTTTTAATCTCTAAAATCTGGGGCTAAAAATGCAGACCTACTATCTGACTTTATGAAAAATAACAGGTTGACTGACAGAATTTACAGTCATAAGGAGATTTTGCTGCACATATCTCAAGATGAAGGTAAAAACACAGAGTAAGAAACAGAAATATTTAGAAGCCATTGTGTCTCAGAAATACACAGAGTAAAGCCACTGAGTAAAACTATATCCTGTATTGATTTAAAACTGTAAAACATTTGTATCAAGCAAAGCAAAAACCTACCTGGAACCATTTCGCTGTTGTTAATCAGCATAGGTGAACATAGTAACACTCAGAAAGCAGTCAAATAAGGCATTTGAAAAACATTCAATGATTAAAAGCAATGACAAGGTTTTCGGGGCCCCTGGGCTGCTGCCATGGAAAGCCCTTTGAGCCAGACTTTCCAACGTATGTGTTGGATCAATCTCAGCTACGACCACAACAAATTTTAGCTCAGTATCTGTCAGTTTGGCCGAATTAGAGCCAAAATGTGTTAGCTAAAGTCTATTAGCTGCGGCAGCCATCTTGAAAACATTATTTCAGCCACTCAGCTGGGATGGTAAACTTGACAGGGGGGGCTAGCTTTGTCTGTCTAGCCCGACTGAATGAAGGTTTGAGTAAATTCACGTTGAATCAGTACATTTGCCTCCTTCTGCTGCCTGTTTCAGTCAAACCTTCAGGGGAGGGGGGAGGGGGAGGTGGTAGCTGTAAACCCAGGACCTGGAGCACATCTGGCAGACCGAGTACATCTGCTACCTGCACCAGCTGTTCGCTGCAGCCTCGTATTTGTTTAACTTATACGGGAGCAGAATCCACTTTTCTCTCACCTAACCCCTGGGAAGAAACTAATCCGTGGTTTGTTTTTCCTTTCTCATATCATTTTTTTAATCACTGCGTTGTTCCATGCCACTAAAACCAGGCTGAACAGACTTTAAGGCTTCCAAATAATAAAAAGTAAAGCACTACTAAGTCTGCGCTTCAGCTTGTGAGGCGTCAGGGCTGTAGTCTGGTCAGACTGTTGGCGAAGGCGAAGGCAGAGCTTTTGTCCACGCCTGCGCGTGGGTGGGTGGGTTCGTTTGTCCGTACCGTTAGCAAAATGTCTCATGAACAGCCAAATTTTAATGAAACTTTCAGAAAGCAATCTTTGCGCTGACATCTACAGCTGGTTAGCTTTTGGAGTCAGTCCAATCTGAGCTGCAGCCAACTGACCTTAGAAAACACGAAACCGGTTATAACTCCGTCGATCTCAAAGACACTGAGCTCAGATTTGGTGTGTCAGTAGCTGAGAGGAACAGATCACACAAGATATTGCATTAGACTGTGAATATTTCTAAGATAATCTTTGTCTTGAAGTCTGGCATGGAAGGCGGCGGGCGATACGCACGCCTTCAAGGAACGCTGCGCCTTTCATTTTAATGAGAATGTTGTTATTCACAGCCAGCTGCTAAAGCATAAGTGTTGGCTGAGACTTATCGCATGTGTTCTCCACCGTAAACACTCACGGGCCAACTTTCTCTCCCTCACACACACACACACACACTCACCTACTCACACACCCAGGTCTTAGCCACTTGAGTTTTCCAAGCTCGGCGAAAAGCATTGATAAGTAAGTGCATGCATACACACACACACACACACACACACACACACACAGATACACCGCAGTGTGAAATTGGGTCAGCGGCAGAGAGTGGGCTTTAATGCTGAGCACATACGCTCTCTAAAACTGATCTGCATATTCATGTGGGTGGCTATCAAAATGACACACACACACACACAGATACAAGCACACACATAAATAAGTACATGCATGTACACATTGGACTGAACTTATCCTACCCACACACACACACACACACGTGTAAATGTGCACACACACACACACACAGACAACAAGGCACAAAGAAAACGCTGAATCTCATGGATATTGTAACAGCCGGGGAGCTACAGGGGGCATTTATGTTCCACTCATTCTAATTTTGTGGCTAAAAATGAGCTTCTTCCTCTCCCGGCGGTACCATGTCAATCATTTTTCTCCTCTTCCCTTCTTCTCCCTCCACTCCCTTCTTTCCCCCGCTGGCCAAAGCTGTGGCCGTGTTTCAGAGGGAAAGCGAAGTCCGGCTGATTCTGGCCGGAGCAGCAGAACGGGCTCTCATTCACTGGAGAACTTGGGAGTGAGTTGTAACGGTTGTGAGAAGTCTTAGAAGTGTTCACACTCGCCTCCACCCCACTCCAAAAAAAAAAAAAAAGCAATATTCACACTTCCAAAACAGGGGAAGGGGGAAGAAGAAGAAAAAATCAACTTCAGCTGATTCTGCTGCTGAACTGTGAAGAGAAGCTGGAGAAAGAGAAGTGAAAGAGAGGTGTGATGGAGGGAGGGGGGTGGTAATAAGAGGTCTCTCCCCACGGATAGGCTTGTCAAAATCCCCCTACTTTGCGCTTCTGACTTTTTTTTTCGTCGGCGACGAACAACAGCTTTCTCTATTTTTTCTGACAAAGCATTTTCCTGCTTATTCTGCAGACGGGGAGGAGGTGACGGAGCTGGAGCTGGAGCTGGAACGTGACAAGCCGAGTGGCGGCAACAAAGGCCTCAGAGCCGGGGAGCAGATAGCTCCGAAGGGCCGCTAGGGGCCGAGAGAGAGAGAGAGAGAGAGAGAGAGAGAGAAGAGGAGGGTGGAGCGAAGAAGGGAGGAGGTAGAGGGGGCTCTTTTTGAAGGGAGGGAGATGGAAGGAGAAAGATAAAGGAGGAGACAGAGGGAATGAGTGTGTCTCCTGTGGATGTGTTTGGGGACCGACACAGTGAGGCCCGAGCATGTGATTTATTTCAGAATACTAATGTCTCTTTGATCTCCTCTGCTAAATGAGAAAAAAAAAAAAAGCCCTGCCGGGATTGTTGGCAGGAACACACTCCAACACACAAATGTATTTATATACAAGCTCACACAGGTACCTACACACACACATGCAGAGCCACATTAATATTGTTGTGTCCCCTCGACTGACTGGTACTGAATAGGGCTCATTTATGCGAACACACACACACACACACACACACACGAACATGTACTCCAGGGTGTCTAATCTACTTTAACTATCATCAAATCCACCGAGATCCAATTACAAGGATAGAGGGATATTTGTTTCCCTCCTTATGCCCTAAAAGACTACTTAAATTTTCATGTAAAGATGAAATTATTTGATACAACACAAATGTCTTTTCATTTTCATAATTGTAACGTAATGCGTTTTAATTGGGATTCTTGTGACTGCGTCTGCTTGTTTCAGAAGATTGTTTTTAGGCCAATTAACCTGAATAACGGATAGACGAAAAAAAAAAGCTCTCTGCTTCCTGTCTTTCTTTCCTTCTTTCTTAGGCGTTTTCCGTCGTTATTTGGAGCCAGGGTCACAGCGAGCCGAGCGTATCCCGGCGTGCGCCTGACAGAGAGAAGTCAATCACGCCGACAGATGAGCGCTCGGGCTGAGGAAATGGAAAATGTTCCCTGCGAGCTTTGTTTTTCATTTCTGCTTTCACTTTGGCAAAGTTTGAAGAAAATAGGATTTTGACATTTAGTAAATGTCATACGTGTGTATTTTTCAAGTTAAAGCTTTAGAACAGAACATAAAAACTATAAAAAAATAACTTTGTGGGGGAAGAAAAACACTGAATCGTGACCACACGCTGTAAGTGAAGATCATTGTCCACCTTTGTGTTTTCAAAGATATAAAATCCTCAGAATGCTCGGTGCTGCCAAACAAAATGTACACACTAAGGCCCTGTTCAGACCTGTCACCAACATCCTGAGCGATCGGATTGTATTCAGACAGCGATAAGTATGGGACATTTGTGCGTGGAAAGTGTTTTCTGGACCCCTTTTATCCGCTCTGACCCTCGATACAGGACTGACATGATGACCCCACATGAGCAGCTGAGTTATTACCCGGACGTCTCAGGGTAAATAAAAAAGCCCGCTTCAGCAGCTGGCTGAATAAAGATAATTAAACAGCCATCCTTGGGAACACTCGCCTTTTTTTTTCTTTTTTTAGGGAGTTATTTTAAGTTAAAGGCTTGAATGAACTGTTTATTAACACCCTTCTTAATTAAAATGTCTCTTTTGCCAGCATTATATTATTCAGCGTGATTACCAGGGAGACTTTCTCTGTAGTTGGTTTGTTCTGATTGTTTTTAGAGCTGCCTGGACCCGCTGCGGTCACCGTAAGCTATAATGTGCTGTGTCAGTCACAGGACAGCCGTCTGGGCAGCGTTACGTCGCATTATGCTCACCAAACCGAACACAACGCTGATGTTAGACTCACGGTGGAGCTGTGTACGTAACAGCTGGTGTGTTTCGCTGCAGTGGATGTTTACAGGTTAAAATCGTCCAGTCTTTGCTCAGGCACTGAGCTCTGTGAAGTCACTAATCACTCCATGTGTGCTTTTATTTCTCTCATATCGTGTCTGTTAGGCAATTAGTCTAATCCAGAGATCAGTCTACGAAAATGCAACTGAAATGGCTCTGAGGCGTGTGAATGTCAAAACAATAATGATGTGCAGATGTCTGAATGTGAGGTTGTTTTTACAGAAACATCAGCAGACCTGCTGTGCGTCTCTGCACAGTGTGGGTTACCGACGTCTGATCGCAGAGCGTTTTTGGGGTGTGCGTTTAAAGCGGCCAGGTGTGAACGCTGTCAGTCAGAGCTGACCACCTGCAACTGGATCAGCCAGAGCGGATGTAAGGTGCAAGGTGTGAACAGGCCCTGAGACAAATACTTCTCATTTGGATCCTCAAACCCAGTTTTTTTTTTTTATTAAAGACATACACCGTGGTTCCTGCACTTTGTAAGATACTCGTAAAAAACATAACATTTAACAAGAATTGGATCTGCTTGAATGACTGTCAACCAAATAATCATGTCACTTTTAAAATTGAAACTTTACCATTCAGCCAAGTTAATGTAGTTACAAAGAAAACTGAGCTTCCTAGAGCTGCTGAAGCGGAGCCTTCACTTTTAAAGCTCCTCTCCCACAGGATGGGTCCGGGGATCTCATACTAATTGACATTTCTGGCGTTCTCTGGTGTTTGTTTGCGTCCAGTGTCTGTCATCCTCGAGGGAGATGACTGTTTTCTCTAAATCTGATTCTGACGGACCTCTCTTATGGTTAAAAATGGAGTTCTCCTCTCCACCGTCACTCTCTGCTCTGTGCACGTCCAGAATGAGGGACTGAACGGGGGGGGGAGGTTCTGTGAGACCGAGATAATTACTTTGCATTTCACAATTACTAATGTACTGAATCGGTGTCAAATCGAACCGCTCGAACTGAACCGTGCTGCGCTGAAAATGTAATGAAGTGGATTACTCGGGCTGCTGTGTGAGTGGCTCTGAGTTGAAAAAGTGTACTTTCTCAGATGAGTTTTGCTATAAATTAGCACTATAAACAAGCTGAATGAAATGGAATTCAAACTACTCAAATCCATCACTCCCAAAGTTGTGCTAAGTGGCACAGAAAAAAAAAAAAAAACTATTTCATGTTTCGCCTTGAGAACAAACTCTGTGTGGCTGTGATAGGCACAGTGTGCTTTGAGCTCAGAGCCAACACAAACATGCTCGTGTTAAGAAGGAAAAAAAAAAAAGGCATATATTCATTTTCTTTAACCCACTCCATCCTGTGCAGGGCTGTGAGGAGCTGGTTCCTATGTCCAGCAGTCATTAACACTAACCCCAGACAGGAAAGTACAACCGTTAAGGCTCACACTTCCTCCTCGGGACAATTTAGAGTTGCCAGTTCACCCAACATACGTGTTTTTGATCTGTGGGAGGAAACTGAAAAACCACACATGCACAGGAAGCCCCCAGCAGGAATCAAACCTTAGCTGTGAAGCAACAGTGCTAACCAACTGTGCCACCATGTACATAAGATGAATAATAATAATAATAATAATAATAATTGGAGTAATAATCTCTCCATCAGTCTTTTGATTTGCTGTTATCCAACTCTTGCATGCTAGAATTTGGTGTAAGCATTAAAGAACCAGGAAAAATATTCCTCAGTGCGCCAAGTTAAGCTTTATCTGTTGTGGTTTAGATACTGTCTCAGTTTTCAGTCTGTGGTCCACTGTCAGCTCCTGTTTAATTTCAAGATATGGCAAGTGTCAAATTTGATAAACCTCCATTAATTAGCGCTGGAGCGCAGAATAATATAGAGCTTTTTTTTTTCTTCTTTTCAATCTCAAATGAAGAACTGCGCGTTCGCACATCAGTATAAAGTGTAATCCGTGGGCACTCGTTTCTTCCCTTTCAGTCTGAAAAGTTCCAGGTTGCTGAGAATTTACTGTGCAGTAAAAACTGCTGTTTCAGGGGGAAAAAAAAAAAAATCTCCTGAAGTTGTCTGGGTTTGGGGCAGTTATCTGCAGCAGTGAGGAAGACACACTGAAATACTCCCAGCAGCTGGAGAAATGGAAGGTGCAATGTTTGGTGCTTTTCCGGATGCCTTTTCGTTTGACGTTTGCTGAATGCGCCTCCGTGCTGCTCGAGCTTGAAATAGCAGAGGGTTAGCAGCTCCTCTCCTCTGGCAAGCTCCTAGTCTCAGTTGATGCATGGTATGTGTCAGCCAGTCCCTGATGAACACCTCCACCAGCAGCCTCAGGGACATCCGCGCACGCAGCTGCTGGCCAGGATCTTCTGGGTATTCAACTCTGCTTTTCACTGCAGGCAGCAGATGCAGCGGCTTGGTAATGCCGCCTCTCCTGAGGGGCCTGCACGGTGCACGGGAATCAGACGTGGTCACACATGATTACAGAAAGGTAAAAGGTGCTCTGACCCAGCAGGTAGGAACCGAACAGAAAATGTATGCAAACCCAGGAGGGTGTAGTGTTTCATTACACACCAAAAGCCTCGTTTGTAGCTGGACATACAGGTGCTGGTCATAAAATTAGAATATCATGAAAAAGTAGATTGATTTCAGTAATTCCATTTAAAAAGTGAAACTTGTATATTATATTCATACATTACATACAAACTCATATATTTCAAATGTTTATTTCGTTTAATTTTGATG
>NC_051449.1:18608405-18609829 GCF_001649575.2 Kryptolebias marmoratus | reverse complement strand
TCATCAAAATTAAACAAAATAAACATTTGAAATATATGAGTTTGTATGTAATGTATGAATATAATATACAAGTTTCACTTTTTAAATGGAATTACTGAAATCAATCTACTTTTTCATGATATTCTAATTTTATGACCAGCACCTGTACATGAACCAATCCAGTGATGAGCCTTTACATGTGACAAGGGCCATGAACAAAAACAAAACACGTTCTGCAGGGCAGAGTGTTCATCTGGAGCCTGTATGTTTTCTAAAAAATAACATGCACTTTTCACAAGACTTTAGTGCTGAATGGAATCTCTCAAAGTTGGTCTAAAGCCAAAAGTTAATGAGATTTGAATTAAATGTATAACTTCATTTGAACCCAAAATGCCCTGCAGGCGTTTTGCGAGTATTCCACAGTCCTCGGAGCTGGCAGACAGAAAAAGAAAAAAAAAAAGCCAGTTCGTGAGAGAATATCTAACTGTTTGGTGAAATCCCAGACCAATTTAGACGAAGCTGTACACTGCAGCTGCTGAAAGGGTTAAAAACTCAGTTCAGGTCTGTGATGGAATGCCTGTTAAATATTTGTTTGTTTTAGTATGTAATGAAATGTGGCAACAAAAGATGGAAAAAGGCCCAATATTAACAAGGTCTATCAGTGCAAAATCAATTAAAAGCTTAGCATTTAATTGCATCTCGCCCACCACTTTTATACCAGAGTGACAAACTAAGATCATGTCATGATGAGAAGGGACAGATTATACGCATTTTGCTCAAACCTTTTAAATGATACATGTGACTTCAGGCAATATTGCAAAATCTGGTAAGAACTGTTAGCTGTCGGAGTATGTATTGAGGATTACTCTCAGCTACGACCATATATCAGATTTTACTTCAGTATCTGTAAATGTGAACACTTATAAGACTGATAAGCTGTGGTGGCCACCTTGAATTGGATTGAATCCAAAGGTTAACGCCAAAGTTTAAATCGAAGAAGTGCAATTGTAGTATATGTAGTGTACTGACAAGGCAGGACTTGACAGGATTCAGACTCGCAACACAACAACGAAGTTTTAAGGATTTTATTGTGGACTGGACAGGAGCGGGACCAGAGACTCTGAACAGTACACTCACGTGACCGTCGTGGATTGGGACCAGAACAGGTAAGTCCTCCTTAGCTTGGTTGCTAGTTGCAGACAGGCTTGTCTGAAAGGGGCTGAGGCGTGAGGGAAAGTCCAAGTACAGGCGTGGGGTCGTTACCAGAGAGTCAGAAGTCCGAAGCCAAAACCAGAGAGGGAAAATCCAAAGGGCGAGGTCCAGATGAGCGTAGCGAGGTCGGTAACGAGAGGTCAGAGTCCAAAGCAGTATCAGGCAAGGAGCAGGCAAGAGGCGATGGTCATGGAACAGGCTAGGGTCGAGATCAGGCATGAACGAGACGTGAA
>NC_051449.1:18552653-18606486 GCF_001649575.2 Kryptolebias marmoratus | reverse complement strand
AAACAAAATAAACATTTGAAATATATGAGTTTGTATGTAATGTATGAATATAATATACAAGTTTCACTTTTTAAATGGAATTACTGAAATCAATCTACTTTTTCATGATATTCTAATTTTATGACCAGCACCTGTACATCAACAGGCAAATACATTATTGCCCCTTCACCTTCATTAGCTCTCAGATAGTTGTAAACTGGGACAAATACTCAGCCGTGTATGCTAATTGTGCTAAATCTGGTAGGTTCAGTTTGAAAGTAGAGTATCTTTTTAACCTAGTAATTTGCACATCCAGCAGAATTTAGGCTAACAAAGCTAACATTTAGCTTAGCAAGCTCTTTCAGCTAGCAAGTTTCCACCTACCCCTTTTTTTATTTGCTAACATTTGTTATATATCCACAGCTAACATATTCTACTTTTAACTAACACAATAACCAAGATTTTATAGCCAGAAATGGGTTTTATGTGGCTATGTGTCAATTTTAGCAAATATTTTTGCTAGCTGATTTAGCTAACCAGAGCTGTTAGCAGCTAACAGAAATGTTTAGCTAGCAGGGTTTTTTTTAACCTAAAACTGGTCCTTTAGGCATTTAGCAGGGAACACAAGAACACCTAAAGTTTATTTAATAACTCTTAAATGTTGTCCTTTTTTGTCCTTTTTCCAGTTTCCAGTTTAATGTTGAAAAAAATAGATTTCCTTTAAATAGTGAGGCTTCGGAGATTATCATAATGCGCAAAGCAAAAAAGAGGAAGCTTGCGCATATCTTCAAAAGGTACGTCCAGCATCAATAATGAGAGTAAAAACTGGCTGATGTGCTAAGACCATGCAGATATTTAAGCACCTTAACTTATTGTTAATCCAATCCTAATTGAATTTCTTGGTATAAACGTGCTAAATTGGATTGCCAGGCTGGGTCAAGTTAATTGTGGGTTTTGCGCATGTGCCGTCAGAAGTGCCACCAGGTGCTTTCACTTCACTTTAATGGTTTTCTTTGTCAATTTTCCTCATTTAAATTCAGAGCTGAGCAGGAGCAGGAGCGAGGAGGTGATGGGAGAAGAGGCGAGCGGCTGGAGGAGGAAGAAAGAGGAGCAGAGCAGCAGCGTGGGGAGGAGAGAGGAGCAGCAAGTCAGGAATTACTTCACTTCTGAAGCAAATCAAATGTTTTAAGAAAGACAACAAATATCTTGTATAGTCGTAATAAAACAATTCTCCAAAGTCCGAAAAAAAACATGAACCACTTCAACAAAAACAGCCCATTATTACTGCCAAAAGTAGCTGGTTGGAGGATCGTTTCAGATATTCTCAGTCTGGAGAAAACGACCTCAGAGGGAACGTTTTGCTGAAACGCGCTACCCTTAAAATACGTCTTATGGGGATTCTGCTCAGATGGAGCGCCAGGCTGCTATTTGTCCTAACTGAATGCAGCCAAGCGCCGCACGGACACTAAATATTATCCCTAAAATCAGTCGTCAAATGGAGGCAATGCGGCCTCAGAGGCGTGTGTAGATTCGACAGGGATCGGCTTTAATCACGAGGCTCAGAAAAAACAACCGCCGTGTCCATTTCTATAAATGCTTCTAAACTAAAGCAACAATATGAGCTGAAGTCCGGCTGAAGGTTTGAGTGGCTGCCAGTGAAACCGGGTCCTAAAGACATCCTCCGACAGCCAGCGTGATGAAAGAACGGCGGTCCAGTTGACCAAACAGCACCGGGGTTCTTTTGGTGGTTTCCTACTGGAGCCAGAAAGATTTGTGTAAAAACATACGTAAAGAAGATCAGATCAGATTCAATCTTACATACAGTTAAATAAGTCCTTACTGTTATTATATGGAAGAAAATGTCCTCAAAGGGTTGTTCGTGTAAGTATTAAAGAATAAAAATGTTTAATGCACTCATCCTGTCTTCGACCTGAAGATGAGGATGAGAGCAAAGCAGATTTTCTGAGCCGTTTCTGACATATAGCTTCACTCCCAGCTGAAATATAAAAATGGCTCCACTCCAACATTTACCAAAATGATCTCCAGGGAAGACAGGGGAGCTACCAGAGGATCTGCAGACCAGACCCTCAGGAGTACCTGTAAAGAGTTTCACAAAATCATTTTCTATTTTCACCTGCAGTAGCTTTACTGCCTGAAGCAGAGGATTGTCTCCATGTTTCTCTAATGGTGTCACCTTTACTGAGCAGCTTCCCCCTTCTTAACCCTGAACTGTGACACAGATGCTCTACAGCAGGGGTGTCCAATCCTGGTCCTCGAGGGCCACTATCCTGCACGCTTTCCTTGTTTCCCTGCTCCAACACACCTGATTCAGAGGTTAAATTACCTCTTCCTGTTCTGCAGAAGCCTGTTAATCACCCATTGATTCAAATCAGATGTGTTGAAGCAGAGAAACAAGTAAAACATGCAGGATGGTGGCCCTCGAGGACCAGGATTGGACACCCCTGCTCTACAGCCTCCTCACCAGAGCGCAGTAACAAAGGCCGCAGCACCACCCTGTGGCCGCGGCGGGTACTGCACACGGACTCTGAACTTGCCCCGCCCCCCTGTGTTTGTCGCGTCTGCCCCCATCCAGGAAGTAAAGCGGAGATGGTCCGAGAGGAGCTGACGGCCCGTCTGAATGACAGGGAGTACAAGAACTGGCTGAAAGCAGGTCGGTGTCTGATCATACTGAAGGATGGCCTCCACCCGTTCACCGACCACCAGATGAGGGCTTTCCACAAAGATCTGCTCAACCAGCACACTCTGCTGCGGACCCCGTGCCACACATCCAGCTGCAAACCAACAGGGAATAAGGTATCATCACATCACTGTGTTTTGTTTTGCTTTTAGGCTGTTTTGGCAGCCTCGCAATCAACCTTGGCTGTGTTTACTCCGATCGCATAACTGTGTTCCTGGATCTGCAGCTCTCCTCCCCGTGCAGGGTGTGCTCAGAGTGGCAGAAGGTCATCCTGAGGCACCACAGGCAGCCCGATGCCACCATCAACTGGGCCAACTGCTTCCCCCCTCACTGGAGGACGGACCACTGGGAGCTGGCCAAGGTAGCACACACACACACACACTCCCCCCAGAGGAATAGGTGCTTTGTCTTTTGTCCCGCTTGAGGAAATTTCAGCTCACAAAAGGGTCGAAGAAACAATAACCCATACTGAGTGTCCCTAAGGCGGCGCTGCATTAGTGAGTATCACTGCACGGGATCACAAATGTCTCGGAAAACAACTGAAATCCGTCCTAAACATCTTAGACTGTTTAAATCTGAATCACAAACAGAAACATATTAGTGCTGCAGAGTGTCTCTGCTGTCCATTTGAGATGTTTACATGAAAAAGAAATCATCAAAACTAACCAAAAGGCAGTGCGTTTCTTACAGAAATGAGTCATATCTTTCAGTAGTGTCGTGTGAAGAAGAAACACTCGACCTATGTGGACCTGAGCCGCCTGACGAGATGCTTTTCTCGTTGTTTTACCGGATTAAAGTAAAAGCTTTCGGTTAAAGTATCTGAAAAAGGAATTTAAAGGTTTTTGTTTTTTTTTAATCATGCAGCGTGTAAAAAAAAAAAAAAAAAAAAAAGAACACCAACAGTATTCATATGAAGTTAACAAGAAAATCTGAAATTGATAGAATTTGAGTTTTTTGTGCTTTTTTTCTCACTGATTTGGGCCACATGGTGTGTGTCTCTCCTCAGGCCTACATGCCCCGAGGTCAGGCCAAAGTCAGGGGGGCTGATCAGTGCGATGCGTCCGCCCTGCTCAACCTGATCAACTACTGTACATGTTTCTGCTCCGTGGAGCCCAAGCTGGTGAGACAGGTAGGCGCTCCTATAGGCTGACCTTTCCCGGCTGCTGCTTTGGTGTCTTCGGTTCTCGTTGGTGAGGCTTAAAGCCTTGATTGTCGGAGGCTACTTGCAAGCTGTTTATCAGAACCGGGCTTGCCGTCACCCTGACGGACCTGTGTTGCTTCCTGTTTAAAACTGGAAGGACCAACAAACTGCTGCTCGGTGGTTAACAGTACGAACACCTCTGTGACTGATGGGCGTCACAAGCTAAAATGTCATTTCTTTACATAAAAAAATACTTTAGATGCCTGTTTCATAATGCTCCAATGAGTGGAGGAAGTCAAGCTTAACGCTGATGTCATTTTGTTCTCTGGTCTCCTCCAGTTTCCATAAACTTAATATTTTGCAATGTGTGTGTGTATACTTGTCTGTTATCTTTTTAGGACTTGTTATGCTATAATATTGACCTTGTAAGGACGCGTGGACGCTATGAGGACCAAATTCTGGTCCTATTACAGCAGGGCAGCGTTTTTGGGTTGGGGGTGTGGTTTGGGGCTCAGGTGTTAGTTGTGTTTAGGTTAGGGTGACGTGTTGATTATGGTAACGGTTAAGGGTAGGTTTGGGGTCTGGGTGAAGCAACAGAAACGGATGGAGGTCAGTACAATGTTCTAATGAGGACAGAACTCCAAACGCTTGTGCCTCCAGGTGATCCAGTACAGGAATGAGTTGATGCACTCGGGTGAGTTTCGGATGAAGGACGAGTGGCTCAGACGGTACGGCAGCACTCTGAAACAGTTCGTGCAGCAGCTCAGTCGGGACGTTCCCCACATGGCCGACGTTGGACAACGGATAGAAGATGTGAGCATCTTTGCGTCCCGCTGCAGCTGCAGCAGTCCGTCCACTGTTGGACACTCGGCTGTGAAGGGTGTTCTGGACACTTACTCTTTTTTTTATTTCCTGTGCAGATGCTGAGCATCGATCTGTCTATATGCGTCTTGGGCGTAGACCGGATGGACTCTGCCGGCTTGTTGCCTGGATCGGAGTCGGACCCTGTCAGCCGACTGGAGGCCAGCGCTGAGTCAGTCAGCCAATGGGAAGCCGAGCTGCTGCAGGAAGTGCTGCAGGCGTGTCTGCACGCTGCCGCCGAGGATGAGGTCGACGCAAAGCCTCAGGTAGGAAAGGACAAGCACGTTTAAACGCTCGAGTCTCGTCCCGTCGCCCTGACTGATGCGGTCTGGTGCGTTCCTCAGGACACGGAGCAGCTGAGGAGGCTGCAGGACTTCCTGCAGGCCAACAAAGACCTCAGAGAGAGGTTCTCCACTGAGCTGCAAGCCATCACCTCGCTGGAGGTCAGCGAATGAGGAAGAGGAATTCGTCACACACTACATCGTCATATTCACTAATCAAACTAAGCCAGGCTCAGAGCTGGTTTGTGTTGATTGCAAATGAAATCAACACAAGAGGACACTTTAAAATCTTATTCCTAAAACTGTTTGAATTCACAATTCCTAATTTAAGAAGAGAAAAATATTTGGTTTAAGGAGAAAACGTTTTACAATAAATTTTACATTTTCACTTCTGTTGAGTTTTTGTTCACTTTAACACACAGCCAAAGTGTTGGGATTAGAGAAATATTTTTTAAACTTTAGGTTGGATTACAAGAAATCTGTGCGGGGGAGGGGTATTATTTGCTTGGTGACGAGTCAATGAAATTGTTGAAAATGTGTTTTTTCAATTAAAAACTGCAAAATGCCCGTGTAGGTCCTTCTCTGTGTATAAATCGTGTGTGTGTGTGTTTTCATCATTCTCTCTAAGTGTGTTTCTGTCGGATAAACCTATAAAACCCTAATATTGAGTCAGAAATCACAACTACTGAAATCGGTTTAACTGGTGGACTGCTGTCATGGCTGGAATAAAAATATAAAATAAATATTTAAAAGACAGGACACTTGATCATTTTTCAGGTTGTCCCCCTTTATTAGGAGGAGGTAAACTTTAACAATACATCTGATCAGCTATGTTATTTTTTGTGAGCAATATTATTTAGGGCAGGCTTAAACATGAGGAGAAATGGCTACTTTTGGTACCAAAATGTTTTGGAAGACAGAAAATTAGTATGTATGTAAAAAAAAAAAACCTTCAGAGCTTAAAACAACAGAGTAAAGAAGTCAAAATTAAAAAAGAAAAATCTTTTCATCTGCTTGTCAGAAATCAAATCAGCTTTCTTCACAAAAAACACATGAAACGACCAGAGTTGACATCTCAGCTAGAAACCAGGCAGCATTTCAACTCCGATATCATTTAGAAAGGACCTAACAGATGCTGGGGTCCTCGGGACTCGAAGGCGAAGATCATCTGCGTAACATGAAATGAAATGTTTATGCAGGAGCTCCACCTGGAGGTGTTCCGGGTCAGGAAAGATACGTGGTTCCTCCTGGGAAAAGAGGGCGGAAACTGTAAGATCTTCCATTAGAAGCACGATGACTAAACCCGCTAAAGCTGATGTTCCCCCCATCCTCCTCATAACACAAGCTAGTCCTTAACATACAACTCTTACTGATGTCCCGCTCTGTTTGGAAAGTAAAAACGTGTTTTGCTGTTTTTGAACTCGCACTTGGATGGGTTTCTTTGGTACGTTTGAAGCTGAACAGCCTTAGCAGCCCTGACACAAACCACAGGCGCCGCTGATGTCACGACTGTCGTGGGCGCAGGTGTGTGTTTCACTGCTCGTTCGAGTATCTCCCGGGTACTACACCTTTCGGTTTTGCCTGCAATCTCTTTTATGTAACGAAATGCCAAAAAGCATGCTTTAATCACCTTTTAGTAATCGTAAAAATAGTAAAAAGATGTCAAAGATGTGGCGCGCAGATTTAAACGTAGCTCACCAACGAGGGGGGGGGGATCTGAAAGGATGACTGAAACGCTCTGACTTTGATGAACTAAACTTGAAGTTCTCGCCGTGAACCCAAGATAAACTTGTTTTTTTTCTGTTTTTTTTGTCTTGTTTGTTACAGTAAAGGGATGTTAAAATGCTTTACGGAGGAGGTCTGCCCTTGCATGACAGAAAGGTGTGAAAACCAGAAAAAGCTTTTCCTGTGTCAAAGCGTTTCCGACACTGCTGCTGCTGCTGCTGCTGCCACAGTCTGCTGCCACAGTCTGCTGCACCTTCCCCAGCTCCACGCACTAATGGGCTCCTGCCTCTAAGGGGGACATGGAGAGGGAGGGCCCGCTCGTTCGCTCCATCTACTACGGCAGGATTGGGAGCGAGGCCACGGAGAGGCTGCTGGAGGTGTTTGGACGAGACGGCAGCTTCTTGCTGAGGGACAGTGAGACGGTGCAGGGGGCCTACTGTCTGTGCGTGAGGTGAGGCGCTTTCACCAAAACTGAAGGGCTGCGTTCAACTCTGGATTTCTCAGCTCATTTTTATATATATAAATATATATATATGAAACCAAATTTGTCTAAATAACCAATGAAGAAAGGGAAAGTTTCATTTGTCTTCACATCTTCGCTTTAAAAAACCATCCAGGCTTGCAGATGTTGGCAGTTTTGTTTTAATTCACACCTTTTTTCCCCCTACTTTTTGCGACTATTGCTTTTATTCTGTTTTAAGGTAAACTTTAAGTAAAAAAATAAATAAATAAATAAGGTTCTGCACTCAGATCCGAGTTTTGCACGTCTCCTCGGACCGTTGATGACGTTAATTAAAAAAAAAACGTGACAAAGAGCGCCACAAAAGTCGCACTCCAACTGCAAAGGGAGCAAACACCTCTTTTCGATTTTCAGACTAAATTCAAACGGATTTTAAAGAAAAAGAACTATTAGCACAATAACCAGGAACCAAATAGAACCAAAACGTTCTAACTTATAAAATTTTAAAAATACACTTTGTTTTGAAGCCGTCCAGTAAAATATGTCGCCAGCAAAAAGTTCAGATTTCATCTAATTTAATTAAAATCCTGCATTTTTTTTATTCCTAAAACTGAAAATGAAAACTAAATCTTCAAACTTAGATCTTTTAAGTTTAAAAAAATAACCTTAGAGATAAATACACCTATTGTTCTTAATGAATTATTGTTTTAGCATGATTTTACTTCCTTGGTTGTCTGTGGTGGACATGGGGGGGGATTTCTTTGGTAAAGACATCAGACTCTGGTAATAAAACATTTAACGGAAGTTGAGGCTAAGGTGGCACCATTAAAATACATTTCCCCTAAATGAAACTTCTCAGCCTCAAATTTACACAAATACTTCACAGTTTACCGTCAAGAGTTTTTGTAAATAAACGTGTCTGTGGTTAAACTTAACGTCAGTAGCTCAGAGCATTTGTTTCAACCTTTTGAACCTCACAGAACTGGGATGTCGGCAGAGGACTGTTTAGAAGTTACTCCTGTTTACTAAATCTCACATAAATAGGATTTTGCTGCAGAACAAATGTTGCTGGGAATGTAGCGTTTGAATAAAGCAAAGACTTAAAAACACGTGCGGTTTAATTAAAAAGTATATCAGTGAAACAGCTCAGTGCCTAAAAACCCAGATCAAAGGGCGTGTTAGGGGGTTTGTGGGGTCACCATGGTAACCACACCTGTGTGTCTCACTCCCTGACAGCTCTCTCATGGGCTGTGATTAATGGAGACTAGGTGGCAACTCAAAATTGCGAGAAAACAGGCAACTTTTCAGTTGCAGTGTCCGTGGGCTCGTTTGGAACTGTATTCTGGACCGAGGACGTTCTTGTGTTTTCCACTCTGAGGCCCGCTTTGCACAGCTTTGATTACAGCCCCTACCTGGGCTTGCACCTGCAGCCTCGAGATGACTAAACCACAGGAGTGACCGCTGAGCTACAGCAGGTTTTGAAAACCATGTATTCAGATATATAAGATCCACCTGTGGTTGATGTAGTTACAGATACAGGAAATGGGCCTGCTATGTCCTGTTGTTCTTCTCCCTTCTGTCTTTAGTTTTCTTTGTTCATGTCCGGTCTGTCTTCTTTAAGCTGCTGACTGATTATTTATCTTCCAATTTTAGTCTCATTAGTGGATTTTTAAGCAGAAAATCTCCACTGTTGAACACAGCAGGTTTTGCTGCATTAAATAAGATCAGGTGAGGTTTAGCATTTGTAATGGCTGAGTTAAAACCAGCAGAATGTGTCCACAGGGCAGAATATTTTACACCCCAGTGAGACTCTGTTGGAGCAGCCCTTCAGTCCTGATCTCTGCCGACAGGAGACGTGTTAAATCTACTGACCTGTACCGCACTGTAACTGCATATAAGTCCAAAACTGGGAATGAATTACAAAATAAAATATCTAAAATTTAATTTCTAGTTGTCAAAATAGTTAACAAACACAGAGAACAAAACAATACACAGCAAGCTAAGTAACAAAGTAATTCACATTGCTTTTTTTCAGCTCCACCTGCCTTTACAGACCATCCATGCTAGTTTTATATATATATTTATGTGCAGGTGTCAAACATTGCTCTACTGCCCTAGAATTACTCACAACAAACTCTGAAGGCTTCAATATGGGCTAGAGTTGCCCACACAAAATATTTTGGAACATGTTTATGTTAGTTTTGAATGTGTTAGAGAAATAACAAGTTAAAAACACCCTTCACGTTTGGTTTTGAAGAGAATAATCTGAGCTCAGAGACAATGGAAGTCAATGAGAGTTTGCATGTGCCAACTCTGCACTCAGGGGGGGGTTGAGAGAAAATCAGAATTCCTGTCACAAATATTGTATAAACTGCAAAATAAGTAGAAAGACTGTGAAAATAAGAGTCTGCATGCAAAGACTTGGAAAAGTTTAGACAGCTAAAAAGGTGTGTGACATCAAACACACTAAGTAAAGCATTTTTGAGGTCAAATTGAATTCTTTCCCCCTCTTTTTGCCAAAAATCCAAACAGGAAAACTTGTCACTTTCAGAACCTAAAAACAGAACATGGGAGACAAAAGATGAACCTGGACGATACAGAAGGATAGTACTATGATTTTGAACAATAAATCATGCAAATCTGGTGGACTTTGAAAGAACGTGTGGCCTCCTTAAGAACGGTAGATATATTTCATTTATACGGCGGCCGACAGGTGCAAACGCGCCGCAAACACACGAATGATGCAAAACTCCAAAACACACAAAAGAAAAACGCTGCAATCACACAGAGCAGAGAGAAGCAAAACAACAAACAAAACAAATGCAAAGGAAATATGCTGCAAAAAACCAAGAACACTAAAAAAACAAAAACACCAGAAAGTAAGAAAAAAGCTGCAAACTCCACAAAACGGAAGTGCACCAAACCACCAGGGTAACTTGAGGTTCGACTCAGCCGTGTCTTCCTGCCGTCTGATCCGGTTCTGGCAGTGAGATGATCAATGGCTTATATATATATAATTATATACTATAACTATAAACTATAAACTAGTATATATGTCATTGGAGATGCTGGTCAGCTCACCTCTGTGTCTCCCTCCTAATAAACACGGTGGTTCTCTTGGAGACCATCAACAATTCCCCAACCAAAGACACTTAAAAAATAATTAATAACCTCTCAGTTAATGTTGAATCATTTCATTTGACTGGACAAATAAGAAACACCTAACTGTATCTGATTTTAAGTGTTTTATATTTTTTATTAATATTTGTCATATTACTCCAGTCTAATGAAAGAATTCAACATTCACTTTTCGTCACCTGGTCTATTTACTGTGATTGCGGCATTTTTATTTTGCAGTATTGCATTCGTTTTTTGTGGGGGGTTTTTGTGTGTGTTTGTGTGTTTTGGAGTTTGCATCATTCATGTGTTTGCACCTACAGGCCACCGTACATTTATGAAGATAATCTTGACAGACAAACAGCAGGTCTGCGACTAGCTGCCTGAAAAGAAATGCATGACAGAAACCATGAACTGAAAGTCGAAAACGTGCTTTTCGAACTGTGCATTGTGTCATCTCGCTGTAGAGACAGATATTTCTTCGTAAAGAGTTTCAGTCCAGAGGACTGAGGTCTGGTTTCAGATCAAGCGGGCCGAGAAATAAAACTGGAGTTAGTGACTCATCCTTTCTAGTTGTGTGCGCGTTTCGGATAAATTCATTAAAAATTCAGAGGTTTTGTTTTGCAGGAAAGCACCCTACGTGTACACCTACAGGCTTGAACGCTCTGCAGGCGGCTGGTACCTTCAGGTGGGTGGACGTCGGCGTTCAGATCAAATACGCACAAAATCAAAGGCAAGAATCACTGCTTCCCTGCGTGTGTTGATTAACAGGATTTAAGAGACACGCTGCTGAGATTTGCATCTCTGGAGTCCCTGATAGAGCACTGCAGATGCACCTCAGCCACTCCTGTCGGCATCGTCCCCCTGGCTGAGCCACTGGACAGAACAAGAATCCCAAACAGCTCCGTCCAAGGTACGGCACGGCCGCGCAGGGACCTGTTCTGGTTCAGGTGGCAGAATACAAAAAAACAAAAAAAACAACCACACAGATAACAGTGTGCAAATCAGACACAGGCACTCACAGACAGCCATGACTGATATGAGTCAAACGAGATTATATCTTTCGTCTAACTCGGTTTCTCTGTTTCGCACCGCAGGAATCGTCTACATGGAGATGAACGGCAGCAGCTCAGCTCAGTGAAACCGTCTTCAGACCCTGCAGCTCTGCAAAGACCTTTTATGTTTACTCGCTCACCACTATTTGCCTTCTTTAGCGAAAGCCTAAAACATTCACGGCAAAGTCTCTGACCATCACTGATTTGAGCTTCTATGTCTGTTTGTATCAGAGTATCTGTGTGATCAGTTGTAATTCACTTTTTGTGGTTTCCACTCACAGACCTGGGCATGGGAGTCTATTTTTTGGATCAAAAGGAGTGTTTGTGTCACAACACGAGTGCATTCTGTTGTTTCGTGGCACACGGGACAAACATTTCACCACTTTGTCTGCACGATTGAAGGTGGTTCCTTTTGGGAAAAAGGTGCAACATCACCTAGGCCATCAAGATACATGTGGGGAAAGCAGGCTCGAATGTTTCTTGCAGCGCAGTTCACCACAAGGGCTTGATTTTGTCCATGCAAAAATAATAATAATAAGGTTTTGGTGATGATAGCTGCTTTTGCTGGGGCAAAGTTGGTGTTGTGGACAGGATTCTGTGTCCAGGCTGGAGAGCCTTCTCTACAGAATAAAAAAAAAAAGGTAGAGAAGTCCTCGAGGCGAACCTTCAGGGCAGAAGCTGTAAGGAGAGTTGCTTGGGTTTGGGCTTTGTTAACAACCTGTGTAAGCCTTCCTCATTCCCAGCAGGCATGTGCTTTGGGAATGAACTGACATCCCCCTCGTTTATTTGGCTTCTAGTGCACAGAAAGCATTACGGTGCAGCGTTTTGTTACCTCCGCCAAGGAAGGTATGTGTTTCGGTGGCATCTGTCTGTCTATCTGTGCACAAGATTACTCAAAAGGTTATGAACGGACTTTCAGGAAATTTCCAGGAAACGTCAAACACGGTGATTAGACATTAATGAGGATCCCTACAGCGAGTAGTAATCTAAGCGGACAGTGACCCCATGATGTTGAGTCAAACCGTCCCTCTGACCCTGACGAAAGCTGGTAACAAGTTATTGTTACAGTATAAATCTTGAAGTAATTATCTTCACAGCAGACATATTCTGCCATCAGCAGGACAGAAGGAAGTCTGTCACCTCAAGGTTGTTCCTGCTCGGTATTAAAATAATAGAATCATCAGTTTTTTTTAATGGTTTTGGCCACAGTGATGTATTTAATCATTTTTAGGGCCTCAACTTCTTCTTTTGCCCTTCATTTGTTTACAATCTTAAGTTATTGAGGGTTTTTTTGTTTTTTTCTCAAAGGCTATATCACAGACACAGAACTATCAAGTTTTCAGCTAATATACATATATCTTTTCTTTTTTAAAACACACTGTTGGTGCAAAATCGCATTTCAAACTCTTTTTTTATGTTCATTTTGTAGATTCAACCACAGAAACTGGAACAATTAGCACAGTTTGTGACAGGTTTGTAGATTGCAAGATAATGAAACCATTCGACCACAATTTCTGCACAAAGTCACACACATTTGAAGCATTGCATGCATCAAATAGGCGTGTGCTAATGCTCTGAAAATAAGAACAGAGTATAAAAAAAATGAGTGGCAGTGCATGGTTGTCTCCATCTAGTGTCGCGTTTAAAATGTCTTCCCAAGTCTTCGCTCAGGAACAGACGATAATTAGATATCAGGTAGTTTTATAGGTTCATCTCATGGACTTTTCCTTTAAAACACCTATAGTATATAATATAAATAGTGGTGATGTCTCATTTTAAGGCAAACCTTTTATTCAAACTTTCAAATGTGTTCAAATCCTCACACTGCTGTTTCCTTAGTCTCTTAAACCGGTTGCTTTCGGTCAATGATTAGTTCTTAATGAATGTTTCTTCCAGCCTGTAAGAACAAACGGTGGCAGACGTGTATATACGCTACATTTGTCGTTCCCGTGAGATTTATCTGATAAAATCAAGTGTATCATGACATTCATGTCTTAATAAAGTCTACGTTTTCTCACAAATTTGCGTTTTATTGCTGTGATCATTCGTATTAGCATGCCGAGTGAGCAGTGGCTGTGTGAAACTTCACACGTCTGAAGACGTGTTGAACAGCTGGTGTGAAAAATTTGAGGTTTTTCTTTGCTCTTCGGTAACTTAATGGGTTTTATGAACTTGAGAAAAATGTTACCTAAATTAAAGACACAGTCACTGCTACGGTGGCCCTGAAGTGCAAACCATATCAACAAATCAGTAAAGACAACGACATCTTAAAAACAAAAACGACATTAACCTACCAGGAGAGGTAGGTACCAGTGGGAAACATGAGATTGTGATTGGACGACAGCGCAATTTGGCTTTTGGACCAGTCGTTTTTCTGCCTGTAGTGTTTTTTTGAAATGTTACCCTTGACCCAAACATAGCTGTAGCTGCCGCTATCCAATAATATTTTGAGTGAGGACATACATACGAGGTGACATTGGACATGCTCAGGAAATTTCAGGTTTAAAAGCCAACCGGCACCGTCATCCAACCAGCAATGTCTTGTGTTTCGTCTTCCAGTAGGTAAATTTGTGGTAGTGTTTAGTGATTTGTTGATGTGTTTAGCACTTCATGACCTCCGTACACTCCTCTCTGTGACATAATGCAACAAAACTCTCAAGTTTTTCTACCTCAAATTTGAGTTAAAATGACTAATTTGTTGAATCTGGGTTATTGGATATCAACAATTTGGGTTGGTGATAGCCAGCTGACGCTAACCGCTATTAGCGTCAGCTGGCTAGCAGCAGCTGATGTTATTTTTGGAAGCCAAACTCACTGTTAGTGCAGACTAAAGTTACTTTTAAAGCCAATCAGGTTGAGCATCTTCTCGCAAGATGTTTTTATTGTCTTGCTTTTACTTTTTACATCTTAAAGCAGAGGTCCAATATGGTCAAATTCTGGTCTAAAATGGCGCACTGTGAAGAAATGACACCGACCCAACCACCGAGTCAAACATTTTGACTCAATATTTGGTGAAACCAACCCAACCTATGACCAACAGCTCGAAGCCAACAGCTGAGTTATCAAAATAACCCAGCAGTTTTCAGTGTGTGACAAGGAACCGAAACTGCAGCTTGTAGCAAAGATGGTGTGTTGATTAATCTGTTGAATTCGTCTGTAAAGCTGATGGTCGGTCAGAACTATGCACCGTAGCACGTCTGGAAGGCGCGGGAAAATGAAGGAGAGAGTCGAACGTCTGATTTCGAGTTTGTCCACTCTTTATGAATAGCACTTAAAGAAATGCACTCCACGAGAGCAGACTACATTCACTCAGCTTTATTATATACATTATTAAAAAGAGAACATAAACAGGACGCCTTCCCAGCTTCTTCCTAATTCAACGTTCAGAACTGTGCGAGCTCAAAACCCTCACTGGTACCTTTATGTCACTAGGGAAATGGGTTACAGGAGCAGCAGTTTAATGAAACGTGTGCAAACATAAATGAGAAATACAATATAAAGCAAAAACATCCAACGTACATTTCTATTAGGCTCAGAAGTCAACATGTGAGGCCATCTTTATTCTTCAACACAACAAAACTAACTCAGGCAAACTTTCTTTTAATCGAGCTCTTCAGGAGAAGCTCCTCATGCTTCCTGAAAGACATTTTTTAAATGATTTTGTCCGGGCAGGCCAGTTTAGGAACGACAGTGATCATCGTCAGGCTTTAAAGTGAACCTGCTGCCATTCATTCCTATGTGGTGGAGCAAACATGGCGGTGCTTTTCTGTCTGACGTTCCACCCATGCTGTCAGCGTTTCCAACACCCCTGGCTGAGACGCCCCCTCAGAAGATGATGACACCTCCCGCCGTGTTTCAAAGGCGTTTGCTGTCAAACCTCTGTCCTGATCTACTTATCATAGAAGAGTTCGACCCAAAGCTTTAAAATCTGTCATCGGTACAGAAGACTGACAGACTTTCAGCCTTTTTCCTGTTTATTTCTTTAAGAAGCGCTCCGACCAAGTCGAGCTGAATCAGCTGAAGAAGGAGCTCTCAAGTCTTTTGTTACTTAGCTTTTTATTTTTACTTCCTTTTTTTTTTAACTTTCTTTTTTCCTAAGAACCTAACTTTTAAGTTTCGATCATCTACGGACACTTTCTTTTCTTTCATTTTTGGGCTTCCTTTGTCTTCCACTTGTCCAATTTCTTGACTTCTTCCTAGGACCACGCTGCAGAACTTTTCCAGTCCTTATCGAACGGCTCCTTGAGAATCACACGGTTGGTGCGAAAGCACAATTCCTTGCCTGTCAAACTGCTATTTTTTGATGTTGATTTGATCGATTTAACCAAAAAAACTGGAACAGTAGCACGTGTTGCGACAGACCTATAGGCTGCAAGATAAAAACAACATTTGACCACAATTTCCACATAAGTTTGCACACATCTGCAGCACCGTATGCACTCAGTACACGTGTGCAACGGCTCATAAATAAGAGCAGAATCTAAAATAAATGACCGGCAGCGTCTGCGGAGGATGGCTCCATCCTGTGCTGCGTTTAAAACGTTCTCCCGGGGTTTGGCTCTGCGTCTTCCACCTCGGTGACTTCTTCTTCGTGCTTTGCGGGAGCAGGGTGGAAGAACTGGCAGCACAACACAAAACAAAATCAACCTTAGGAGCGCGTGTACACAAGCAAGTGCTGCGGCCGCATTAGCGGTGAGCGTACGAGTGTGAAAAAATAAATAAAAATAAAGAGGATGTGCTTACAGTGAGTGGGTCGTTTCTTTCCAGGAAATATTTGTACTCCGGCGGAGGGCGAGGAATGGGAGGGAAGAGAACTTTGGTCAACCTGAGACAACACACACACACAAAATGAACGTCAAAAACGGGACACATTTCTGATTTTCATGTGCCTTTGTGTTAGAAACCTAAACGCTGACAGATAAACAACAAAAACCACTCAAAAGGAGAACATTCTGTTATCTGCTCTTGCATTTCTTTTCTTTATTGTACTTCCTCTTTTTGGCTCATTAAGGGGAGTTCTGCTTAAAAAATTAGGGAAGTCTGGAGTAAGGTAGATGATGGTTTGTGGCTTTTCGGCTGAAAACTATTGCCAAGACACTTCTTCTTTCTGCATTGCTTTTTTTTAAACTAATCTTCTCAGCACTTGCCCCCATGAAAGTCACGTTTGACCTTTTGTTCTTTGTTTTTTTTGGGGGGAGGTGTTTTGTGCCACTGGTCAGTTTCATAATTAGAAGAAACAACAAAGTTCACGCAGCTGCCGGGAAATAACTCACTGAGGGAGTTTTTTTTTTTTAAAATAACAGGCGTGACAAGAGGTGGGAAGTCTTAGAGGAGCTGTGAGTGCGTGTCACACGTCAGCCACGGTCTCAGTCAGTCGACCTGATTCACACTACCTCTGATGGCGCACCAGCAGCAGCACAGCAAGGAGGATCATGGGTATTCCGAGGGAAACGGCGACGATCACCAGGGGGTCGAGGCTGCACGGTGGCTGCTCCACGGCTGCAAACACGCAGAGAGTTACAGACTGTTTCAAGGAGGTTCTTGTTGTATTCAGGCTTCTAGAGGCAGAAACTTATCAAAAGTCTGTGTCTGAGACGACTCACTGACTGTGGGACTCCACTCGCTCCAGTGTCTACATCCACTGCACTGATCTGTCACTCTGGTCCTCATTCTGACCTTGTAGGTGTGGGTGGGAGCAATGTCTTCCTTCGTGAAATTCACTTTACCTGCCAGGTCTCCCGACACTTTCTGTTTGAAAAGAGAAGATTTCAGTGAGCTTAACCTGCTCACACTTGAATGTCTGGAACTCGGTTTGCACATCTGGTGGGAATCCACTCCGCACACAGTAGGGGACGCGCCATACCTGTTCACCCACGTGCAGCTCGTAATCGAAGCAGAAGGGATTGGAAGTTGTCTTCGTGTCGGGCGGAGTCCACGCGATGAAAAGCTTTCCGTCTTCAATCGACGCGGTGACAATCGCTGGCGGAGGCAGGAGCCCTGTGGCAAAAACACGCACACAAAATGTGACAAGTTCTTGTGAGAGATGCTGCAGACTGTAGACTCCTAACTGCAGATGGCCAAACTTAAACCCAGCTCAGCGTCAATCCCCATCTTTTCTGTGTCGCCTAAACTGGAAGTACTTCAAGAGAAAACTGGACGTGCAGTTTAGGTGTTAATTAAAGCTGTAATTATCTAATCTTCTGCCTTTTACACAGAACAAGATACTTCAACTGCATTTAGAAGAAAGCCACACAAAAACAAAGGTGGAATCTTGAGATAATAAAACTGACTGATGACATTTTTCTATGTTTTTAATGCAACCTTTTTGCATGTAGGCACCCCGGTGTTGTATAAACCCTGCATGGGAGGATCTGTTGTTGTTTCACTGTTGTTGTCAAGACCAACCATGACTACGGCAACGAAAGGCACCACTGGTGTTATCAGTTTCACCCAGGCTTTTCCTGCTATGACTAGTTAGCTTCTGTTCTTGGGGAAACACCAGCTATTATTAGGTTAAGTTAAGGAGGTGTGTGGTAATACAGACGGATATACGATTACACACCAGATGACATACAGATCAGCTCACACCTACAATGTTTGGGTGGGTTTTATGATGCTTGTGGTATGGTTCTGACGCTCAGGTAAAGAAAGGACAGACTGGTCAGACAGACCTGGTCAACCCAAACAAGTAGTGAGGGGGATCGGGACACATTTGGTAGAAGCCCCTGTTAGGATCTTCAGGTCACACGTCCAGGAGAGTATCTCTCTCTCTCTCTCTCTCTCTCTCTCTCTCTCTCTCTCTCTCTCTCTCTCTCAGGAGGCTGGAGACATGAACTACAAATAGGCTGCGTTCAAGGTCTCCACTGCAGATGCGGCTTCCAGGAGCTACGTTCTGAAAGGTGTTGGTGCCTGTTCCAACAGTGACTGAAGGACTTTCTGGTGTTCTCTGGTAGTGACAGAAGGAAGCTTTTAGGGCTTTGGGTGTCCCAGAGGATTCCTGAAGGACAAAGTGGCCAAAAAGGCTGTGGCTGTGGAAGCAAAACTTCAGGTGTGCGAAGAATTCAAAAAAGGTCATGGAGAAGGACTTTGAACTGACCTCAGGGAGGTTTGGGCAGAGCTTTATATGGGTGGAGAATTCCAGACTTGGACCGAGGATGTTGCTGAGTGGTGGAAGGAGCACTTTGAGAGAGATTAATAACTGCAAAAAATAGTTGACTTAATGCTTAACGCACTGACTGCAGTAAATAGTCTATTTATTCTCAATATGATTTCCCGACGCAGGTGTCTTTAAAACATAGGATCCATCCTGGGATTGAACTGGACCCGTTTAAGCATTATGACGGGGAGACGGAGAGTAACTCTCTTTGAGTTCAGGTCCAGAACCTGCTTTCTTTTCTTTCTTTGTTTTTTAAATCTGGTTCATTTGATTGGCTGTTCTGCAGCTCGCACACACATATGTACAGAGTGTGAAAAGACAGAGAGACGGTCTGCGTTTGTTAATACGGAATGAGCGAAATGAATTAACACACTTTGTAAATAATGTGTTTTAAACTCTAGATTATGGGTAAAATATCAAGTCTTTCCAAGTAAACAGGTTAAAGTCCAATTCAAGTCACAAGTCTCTGAACATTTTTTTTAAGTCAAGTCTAAAGTCATAATATTAATGACTCGAGTCGGACTTGAGTCCAAGTCATGTGACTCGAGTCCACACCACTGCTTCATAACCTCCTACAGCCTCCGCCACACTCACTGACAGCAGATAGTTGAGATG
Source organism: Kryptolebias marmoratus (assembly GCF_001649575.2). Taxonomy (NCBI): domain Eukaryota; kingdom Metazoa; phylum Chordata; class Actinopteri; order Cyprinodontiformes; family Rivulidae; genus Kryptolebias; species Kryptolebias marmoratus. Next base: position 18,587,398 of record NC_051449.1, on the reverse strand, counting down.
CTGCAGATGTCTTATTTTCTTACCATCTGACATCAGGGGCTAAAACGTGTCATGCATTATTTACATCTGAAAATATTTTAGAACGCTTCTGTAGTTTAACTACTGTTGACCATTTTAAACCTTCCCCACAAGGAGATATCCAAGATTTACCATCATTTACATCAAAGATCTGATCATGTGTACAGTGTTATCATGTGTAGCTACTAAACAAAAGCAAACAGTGTGTGTCCGGGAGCCTTACTTAGCACATCCAGTTCGTACTTGGCGGCGTAAACTTTCCATGTGTCAATCTGGGACATGTTGAAGACAACAACTATGTGATTGTTCTCATTGTCGTTGAAATGCCAAGACTTCGACCCAACTCTTTCCACAGAGACGGGGTTGTGCAAATCAACCAAAGTGTCATTTTCACATTCCCTAGAAGGAGAAAGACAAGACAATCGCTCAAGACAAGATACTCCGTCCTTGCTCTAAAACATTGGTGAGTTCAACAGAAGAGCAGCCCAATAATGTGTGAGACGGTGAAACGCAGTGAGTACCTGATGTAAAGGAGAAGCTGAGTATCCTCCTCCAAGGTGAGGAATGACCAGGAGCAGTTTATCACGTGTGTTGGGTACAAGAGGCAGGTGAAGGCGTCCTCCAGGTCTGACATTTCCATGACTTCGAAAGACTCTCTGGATTTCTGCACCCCAACCTGAAACCGTTTTCACAAACATCAAGCAGACAGTTGGGCGAAAGCTGCTTTGTGATACTGGTTGAAGGGAAATGTCGGGGAGTGAAAAAGTGGCAAATAACAAAAACAAGCAGACAGAAACATTAGAGGGTTCTACTAATATTTGTATGTGAGTGTGTGAGCTGTATGTGATGTTCTGAATGTTTCTGGTGTTTGTGTGTGTGAGGAATCTGAATGGTTTTGGTTCTGTTCTGGGTTCTGTTTGTTTGACGTGATAACTGTGATAATTAGACATGAGGTTTGTGTGTGATTTCACACACACGCGCACGTTCGTGATGTTTAACACACAAAGGTAGACGAAGAAGGAACACCCAAACCACCATACCTGCACACACACTCTGACACAAAATCACGCAGTGAAACACAATCACGATTCTCTATACAAAGCAGTGGAACAAATGCCAGCGAGATTATCTATAAGGTTGTTTTTAGGTTTGTCTAAATGTTGATTCCATTTGTCATAAATGAGGTTTACTAACCTTGTGCAGTCTATTTTTTCTTATTATTATTTTGTTGATGAACAATATCAATTAAACGTAGATGAATCAATGTGAAACTATAACACTGAATAAGTTTCACAAGGCCTTTAGTAGTCCATAGGACTATAGTTAAGGTTGGCAGGATGTTCTTGGGATTTAAAGCTGTAGGAGTACTGGGTTAACAGAGTCAAACTGTGAATCTAAATTATTTTCTAACCTATGAAAAGGAATCATTACCAAGGGTTGCCAAAGAACAGACTGGACTGGTTCAGAACTCTACATACACACAGACACAGACAGGTTTGAGTATAAATACGACCCGCTCTGAGTGAGAGGCGGCGGTTCTGTGAGAGTTGTGTGAATGGGGAACTTGTGTAAAATGTAGGTGCGCTAAGAACCCTCCAACGCTGGCCCAAATTAGGCAGACAGAATCGGAGCCCGGTGTGATGATTTGTTTTTGTTATTTGCCACTTTCTCACTCCCCAACAGGAACAAATGTTTCAAATCTCACTTCATTGGGCGCAAAGCCACAAACTTCTGAGATGTCCTCGCTCCGTGCTGTAAGGAAACGTGGATCCAGAGTTAGAAAAGGGAAGGAAAACAATGAACATTCGAGCTCATCGCCTAATAGCATGCAGCCTAGTGTGAGCATCAGTTAAGATGCCATTTCATCTCGTTATCATTATCGCTTCGGCTTTGGGTTTTCTTTATCTTTCAATCTGGGCGGTGGAGAAGTCTGCTTTCAAAGAATTTTGTGCAAAGAGGAAGAGGAAATCTAAAAGGGTACACCACCCCGATTAGGAAATGCTCCTGCCCTGTTGTTTGTGTAGCCAAAGCTGACCACCGTTTCTTTAACTCTGTGGGTGTGTGTGTGTGTGTGTGTGTGTTAGTAGTGTAGAGTAGAGTCACCCACCACTCCTGGAAGCCGACAACAACTGGAAACTGCACCAAAACACTGGAAGAGCAGAACACGCCCTCATAGCACAACCTATAGGGGTTTTAGGAAAAAAAATAAAATAAAATACAAGCTCAGATTACTGTCTTTGAGGAAATTCTCCCTTAAATCAACCGTTTCGTACCCCGGCATTAAAAAAAAAGAAAAAAAAGAGAGATCTATTTAAAATTATTTACAACCCCACAAGGTGGGTGTCTTATTTAGACCCACCACGAGCAGCAAAGACACTCTTCTGTCACAGTGTGCACGCTGAGTGATTTCCTGGCTTTTCAACTTCCCCTTTTTTCAAGTGCTTTCATTGAGAGTTCCTGTAAGTTACCTCAGAGGGGATAGAATCAGATTTAGAGAAAATGCTTTCCTAGTTTCTGTACGGACTCTTCACGTCGACCTTAAAACGTTCAGAGACACAAATATCTCCTACACAACGAGAGCGAGGTCCCGGGGAGGTCTGTGTTGTTTCCACACAGCTGTCAAACTGATAAACAGTCCCTCACACTTAGGTAGAATATTCATTTCTTATAAATAAACACTCATAAGAAAGCATCCAGGGAGCTATAGTTTGATCAAATTCCTGTAAATAGAGTAAATATGAAGCCCTTACCTGCTGAAATCCTTCCACCCCGACGCTGGCTGTGTTTCTCTGCCGCAAGACAAAGTGATAATAAGATTTTGGGGAAATTTGACGTGTGACGTCACATACTGTACAGAGCTGCAGGAAATCAAGACCTCTTTCTTTTTTTTTGTTCTGCTCCTCGTCATTCTTCACTCATGTGCGCACACCACAAGAGTAGAGATCTCTCCGAGCGTAGTTTCTTCTGGTTAAACCACAGACACTGTTTTTGTAGTAGGTAAAATGAAAACAACACGAGAAGATTTTAAAAAAAAAACTTCCCTGCAGCCGTGAAGGGCTCAGATTATGAAAGGGGGGAGTGCTTCATTTCATGTAATATGAAGAAGACAAAGGAGATTTTAGGAGAGGCAGAAACAAGACAGTATGGACTGGAAATTTGCCACGTTTAGGTCATTCGTAATAAATGAGAACTTCTTTACCTCCTGATTTTTGGACCTTGTTCCCATAAACACATTTTATCTCTGGAAAACACTGAGCTTTTGTACACTTTTCTTTTGGTTTCACAAAATGCCGATTTTTGTAGGTTTTTCACACTGGAAGAACGGTAAATTAATAAACCAAGTGCCACTCCAAATTTATCTTAAAACTTTGTCTTGTCTGTGTGATTGCTTCAGCCCCAGTAGGTAAATCGTTTCTTTTTTACTCTGTGAAAGTGTGTGAAATGTGAATTGTGTGAGTTTTACAGCGGGTGAAACTTGAAAAACCCTGCTCTTAATCTAATAAATAACTTTAGTCAACGTTACAGTCCATACAAATGCATTTGTCAGTTTTTCGAGTATTTCCCTGATATGCTAAGTGTTAGTATTATAAGTGTGTTTAGTCATTTAACAGTTTGAGGAAATGAAGTAGAGCTGCTTGCCAAAGATCCAAGAAAAACCACTCAGATGGTTTTCACCTAAGACAGGCGGCTAATAAATGGAGAGATTTCTTTCCACAACTCATACAAAACATTGCAAAGACCTGCTGCCCGGTTTGATTTGATCCGATGCAAATCTCAGTCAGTATCGTTTAATAACTGAACACAATTTACATCTTATTGTGTCACAAACCATAATCTACAATAAAAGTGAAAAGGAAAAAAAACAACTCAGTCTAGGGTGATAAAGGGTCATAAAGGGTAACTACAGTAGAAAGGTTCCTGGAGAAACTCTGAAGGGGCCTGCCACTTGGTGCATTTACCTATGGCAGCCATCTTGTTGAAACTATCAACCACCATTTTTTATTGCTTTTCTCAAACATGATGGAAGAAACAAAAATGTCTGAGGTTTATCCTAACAGTCAAATCAGGTGAACTACAGGGGTTAGACAATGAAACTGAAACACCTGCTTGAACATCCCTTTCAGACAGCTTCCTCTTGCATCCACAGTTATCCTGCTGGATGTGCTTCGTCCTTCTTGGTGGTATGCTGACATTACCCTGGATACTGTGGCTCTTGATACATCACAAAGACTTGCTTTCTTGGTCACAGATGCGCCAGCAAGACGTGCACCAACAATTTCTCCTCTTTTGAACTCTGGTATGTCACCCATAATGTTGTGTGCATTGCAATATTTTGAGCCAAACTGTGCTCTTACCCTGCTAATTGAACCTTCACACTCTGCTCTTACTGGTGCAATTAATGAAGATTGGCCACCCGGCTGGTTTCAATTTAGCCACGAAACCTCCCACACTAAAATTACAGGTGTTTCAGTTTCATTGTCTAACCCCTGTATGTGGCTGCCATTTTGATGTGCAGAAGCTCTGCTATATTAACGAATGATGTTTCTGCCTAATCTGCCTGGTAACAGCCTCAGCCAATCAGAAGCCAGATTTCTCCTGCCATTAGGGCCCACAGAGACAGGTGAGGGCGACATTTTGTCAGAAAGATGACATCAAACTGTTGCTGTGAAAAAACTATAAGGCGTATTGAAAAAAATCATGGACACAAGTGAAAGGAGAGATTGGTTGTCACTGATGTAAAATTTCACATTTCTACAGTGCTTTATGTCAGAGATATGACAGGTTAAAAACACCCCGATCAGAAAAACAGGTTCAGACATCATAATAATGGATGAGGATAGGTGGCCAAGTGGTCGGACTCTGCCTTCTGGAGCTATTTAAGAGAAAACCATAAGCCCCAAAGAGATAGTAGAAGCATCGCCTGAAAGTAGATATAAATGCCTACGATTTGATGTGTAATTTGTTTATGTATCATTAAAAAGATGTGGTGGTAGAAAGTTTGTGTGCTAACAGACCTCTCACTCTGTTAGTTCAGCTCATTGGTTTGTGTTGGGTTTTAATGGCATCGTTTCTAGTGAATCATGTCAACGTAGTAACTCGAAATGCCAATAAAAAAATAATAGCTCACATCCTGTGACCGAGCTTGGTATGTAATTGGTGTGGGTGCATACCTATATAAATATAGAGACACTTTTAGAGGTGGATAATTAAGTGCCTGTCATAGGAATGCATAAAAGCACTGGAGTACTCAACAGTGCACTGTTTTACTTCAATTCAATTCAAAAATACTTTATTAATCCCAAAGGGATATTAAATGTTGTTGTAGCTCATAATCCTGGTTTCATTAAAGAGTTGTTATAGATGATGATTACTGTAGGCAGGAAGGATCTCTTGTTGCGGTCTGTCCCGATGTGTCCTCAGTCCTGGCGTCCTCAAAGAGCCCCACCAGGTGAGCCTTGCTGGCCTCCTGCAGAGCCATGATGGCCGAGCTCTAGAAACACAGGTCGGTCTGTGGGACCGAGGGCACTGGGAGGGCAACTTCCAGATGAGCAGCTCTGGTAGTAGTGGATCTCCCTGAGAGTCACGGTACCGGGCCTGTAGCGGTGAGGCTTCTTCACTCCACAAATGTTCCTGCGGGGCAGCTTTGGTGGTGAGCTGCTTCCTGGGAGCTTTACCTCCAGTGGATTTACGGGCAGTCTGCTTGGTTCTGGCCATGACTGGACTTCAGGGTTCTCCACGTTTAACACTGAAGAGTAAAAGATGTTAATCAGCTGCTCCCGATTGTGGAAAAAGCCACCTTGTTGTCATGATTACGCGTCATAACAAAAAGTCCAAAAGCAAAAAGATTTCAGTAAAAATGCTTCCAGCTGCACAGCATCCAATACCAGAGGAAATAATCATCCAAAAAAGTGATTTACATCAAGAAAAACAAGAGGAATAAAGTTTTCAAAAGCAATATCTCAGAATGAATGGAACAGAGCTACTCCAACATGCAGCCACCTTTAGCAGCGCAATTCTAGAAGCTATTTGTAGAATATTATATTTAAAAGTACTAATGATTTGTTTCGTTTATTTAAATTAATCTTTACAGCTTTTAAGAAATGTAGGTTTAGAAAAAAAACAGATAAAAGAGGTTCCCTGACCGGGAATCGAACCCGGGCCGCGGCGGTGAGAGCGCCGAATCCTAACCACTAGACCACCAGGGACGACTGATCACCATATTTGCAGTAGTAATTTTAAAGGTACTCTTATGTGGTTGTTCTGTTTATTGCTTTATCGTCGTTACTGTAGCTATATTAAATCACACCAGTTTGTTCACATTGTAACCATTACTTTGTTTGTTTGGTAACGCAGAGAGGACAGAGAAAACACTGCTTTTTTCGTACGGTACAGTTCCCCTCTTCGCCAGGAGGGGGCAGCAACGGACCACATCTGAAGACAAGTCGAGCACTATTGTACGATTACTACGATTCAACTACTACTTCCTCACGAGGTATTCCTTCTCACTCACCTCAGACCCTCACCTGGCTCCTTAAGTTACTGTAAAGGGAGACTTTCACGAACAGCACTAGTTTTTCACGGTAAGTCTGAGCCAGCGCGCCATTTTTCTGCATGGTTTCGATTTCACCGCACGAAAAGGAAAGCAGCCCTTTCTTCTCTGAGGAGTAAAGAAAAAAGGGGCTGATAGTAACACTTTCCTCAGGCAGAATGTCGGCCAGAGACACTCTGAGGCGCAATAAAACCCGCATCCTGCAGGGTTTATGCGCTGACTACTCCCTTATCCTGAACAAAGCTCAGGAGACAAACTTGATCACTTCGCGGGAGTACAACAACCTAAAAAGCATCAGTAATAAAGACGTGGAGGGGCACGTTGTTGAGCTCGTGGATAAGATTATGAACAAAGGAGAAAACACCTCCAAAGCCTTCCTGGACCTCCTACAAACTGATGAGGAGATCAAGACAACCTTCCCTGAGCTGAGGCATGCCTGCCTTTTACCCACACCTGTCCAGGCCTCCTCTCCTTATTGTGGTATTCACACACACACACACACACACACACACTTTAACTTGTGTTTAACTTCACATCCAGAAATCATTGTCAGAGTTTCACATTTGCGTGTTTGCTTCACTTTCACTCAGGTGATATGGTGCAGGAGTCCAAGAGGCAGAAGAAGGTGAGGTCCAACTCGAACGCCTCCTTTTGCTGGAACACGTCGTGAATTGAAACTCGAAGATGGATCATTTTCTTTCCGCCGTTTCTAGGATGAGGCGTATGCGTTGGGAAGCCAGCCCGTGGGCCTCTGTGTGATCATCAACAACGAGAATTTCACCTTCAGCTCGCTGAGAAGGGGGACAAACAAAGACGCACGTACGTTTCCTTGCCCTCTTTGGCAGCCTTGTCCCGTTTGTCCCAGCTTAATTAATTTCCCCTTTTTTTATGTCCCCCACAGAAAGCCTGGCGGAGGTGTTCAGCTGGCTGGGCTTCAGGGTGCTCATGTGCAAGGACCAAACCAGGGACCAGATGGCTCAGACGCTGGCGTCCTTTGCGTCCCTCGGGGACAGTGTTTGGCCGCCGGAGCCGGGGGTCGAGGAGTGGTCCGGCGGCGGCTTCGCTGCTCCTCAGCAGGCCCTTGAGCACGGCGATGCCTTCGTCTGCTGCATTCTGAGTCACGGGGCGAAGGGAGAGGTTTTGGGTACGGACTCCGAACCTCTTGCCATTAAAGACGTGACGAGGGCCTTCAAGGCGACCGAACAGTCGGCCCTCACCGGGAAGCCCAAAGTGTTCCTGATCCAGGCCTGCCAGGGAGGGCAAATACAGCAAGGCGTCCTAATGAAGGACGGGGAGACGTATAGAGACCCGTGGTCCGTCCCGCAGGAAGCAGACTATCTTGTTGCTGTTGCCACTGTTGAAGATCACGCAGCATTTAGACACCCAGTAGATGGGAGCTGGTTTGTCCAGTCTGTGTGTCAGCAGCTAAAGGAGCGCTGCCCTAGGTAAAAAACGAGAAAATTTAAAAAAAGATATAATCATGAAGTATCTGAAAAGTCAAAAACATTTTTAAATATCTCCTGTTCTGTTGATCTGATGTGATCAGTGTTGTTGTACAAGACAGTCAAAGTGATGATTTTTTTTTTATCCATAATTTTAGGGGTGAGGACTTGACCTCCATCCTCCTCCATGTGAACAATGACGTGGGCCAGAAGGAGGGCTCCAGTCAGCCTGGTAAAGTCAAACAGATACCTGAAGTGAGGTACACGCTGACCAAGAGACTCTTGCTGTCGCCACACCGCACGTGAAACCTCCTCGTCAGGAAATCATGCACGCTCTCCAAGGGCATTTTGTATTTCAGGATCAGGTTTTCTACAATAGCTTTTATCATGGGAACATTTATACTTTCCAAATATATATTTTGTTGAATCGTAACTTGTTATTCCACCACAAAAATAAAGTTGCAAGTATTGTTCTTGCTGGTGATTGTCAATTTTGTATCCATTTATGTTCATTAGTTTAGTTATATCCTAAACTGAAAACCTGCATTCCAAAAAAATGTGACAGAAACAAACACTTTAGACCACTTCTGTGTATTTGTACTATCAGTTAACACATGTTCACAGAGAAGAGAAAGTAAAATGTCAGCAATGTCAATAATGTGTTTAATGTCACTCTTTAAGAACATATTTTTCACAAAATGACTAGATTGATAAAATAAATACTTATAACTCCTTCGCATCTTTTATTGCCATTGTTTTAGTCAGTTCTGAGATTTCGTTTTCCCTCTGGATTTCTGGCAGCTTTCCATTTAATGAGTAAAAATGTGTATTTTTGCAGTCGTCCACGAGGGGTACGTGAAGTACACACGTCGCTGCGCACTGACGTCAGCCTTTACGGTATTGCTGCGTCGTCGCCCTGACAACCCGGATCCGTTAGTCTGAGAAGAAGCTACTCAGAGGGAAAACAGCTCAAAGTTGCTGCTCAGGAAAATAATTACAAGCTTTTTTAAAAAAATAATTTAATAATACAATAAACAATTAACGTGTTTCGGCGACAAAGGGATTTGTTTTAGTTCCGGGAGAATCCGCGACAACTGAAAATTAGCGTAAATATGGAGGCCGCGCTGGACGGAGCCGGAAGTGGAAAAAATAAACATGGAGAGGAGCCGGAAGCGTCTGAAGAAGCCATCACATTTCTGTCCTCCATTGGTGAGCTGACTGTATATATTAGCAGCCAAACGCTGTATGTCAGTGAACTAAAGTCTTACACAACTTTCAATAGTTTGCTTTTTCTACCCTAATGTTTGTCATGTACAGCACATAAATTAGAATAAATATTGTTTATTTCATTGGTTTATTGGCTCATACAATAATTTTTGTGGTCAGATGTTATGACAACACATTCATGCGCAAAACAGACTCAACATATGAGATCAGACCCACATAAAGTACATCTAAAAGTCAGTATAAAGAGAGAGAGATGTACAGGATTTACTCCGTGTGGTTCAGTTAACTGGAAGGCCACACATTAATTATTTTCTAAGTCATTCAGTGAAGGAAGATTAATAAATAGGTATTTTGTAAAGGGTGTGTGGAAAGACATGCCAGAAACTTCATCTGAGCTGGCAGATTTTTTGGGGTGGTGGCAGGTTGCATAAAAGAGTTTTTAATTTATTCCTTGAATCACGCTTGTGTCTTGTGTCCAACCTGTGCCCTTCCACTTCTGCCAGAGCCCGCAGAGCTGCAGAGGTGTGTGTTCGCGGAGTCACTGGTGACCGTGTCGGAGAGCGGCAGGGACCTGGGGGACCTGAGCGTGACTGTGGAGTTCGCCTGCAGAGCTCAGCAGCCCTGCGTGCTGCTGCATGCTCAAAGCCACGGCGTCACTGACGGCTGCCCCTGCGGGACGGCGGTGACCGGTGAGGCCAAGATGACCCCTGCTGTTTTGCATTTACAGATATGCTCATTGCAAACCTCTTCATGTCTTTTGTTCTGCCATTCTTGACCGAATTAGCCTACCTAAGTGTTGAACTGGAAGTGCTGGAGGAGGACTACCATGAGTATGTCAAGGTGAGTCGTTGCGCCGCTTAATCTCATTTTAATTCACCTGAATCAACAGTTTTGGTGAGAAATCACCCTGCCCTCCACAAACCACCCAGATTTACATGTTTTAATGTAGCAATACTCTTCCAGCTTGAGGCCCACAGTGTGGACAAGAGGTGTCACATGGTGCAGTGTGATGGACAAATGGTGATCAATATGGTTACCACTGTGGTGGAGGTAAGACACAGTTAGCAGAACAGCTGCCTCACTCATCATCCCATATTTGGGATGCCAACAAACCTTGTGGAGTTACTGCAGGTGTGTGTGTGTGTGTAAAGGAAAAGACAAAAGAGAGCATCTCTTATCCCATGTCTGCCCTGAGAGGGCTGGTCACTGAGGGCTCCAGCCTGCTGTTAATGCGTCTGATCGCTTTGAGGAAGAAGGTTCCCGAGAACATGACCTTCGTCTCTTTGGACCGGCAGCTGCGCATCAACCACTCCACTTTTGTAAGCAGTTATGGCTGCGTACGTCTTTCCAGGACCGTCACTGACAACATGAATAATAAACCTTCAGCTACTTTTCTGGTTTGTGGTCAGAGCGAGCTGGGTGTGAAGCAGCTGGAGGCTGGAGATGAGACCCTGGAGGCGTTTGGGGTGCAGAGGACTGTTAACTCCGTGGAGGGCAGCCCGGCTACCTGGCAGTGCTACTTCCTCCATGACGGGTGAGTCATGACTACAGCCTTGAGGGATTTTCCACATGTTGAGCAAATGTTAGTTATTTTGTGGACTATGCATTATTCTGAATGTTTCAGTGCTTACAGCTTCTGACTCACAAAATAACAGCAGTATAGACTTGCAGCCATAAAGAGTTTTTTTGGTTGAGTTACTAAAAAAATTGCTAATAAGTCTTTTAAAGAGGACCATAATAACACCGCAAACAACTATTACCCTGTTTTTATCCACATATGACTACATTTTAATCTTGTAAAAATTATGACAAAAATAACCTTCAATCAACCTTTTAAAAATTAAATTTGATTTCTCTAGATAAGACCCCCTACTTGGTGTGTCACGACCACAAGTGGGGTCCCCAAAGTTTGGGAGCCACCGCCTTAAAACTCCGCATCACTGGTTAGGGCAACTAAAATACTTAATAGTAGTTTTAATTTAATTGTGTAAATCAATTGAAAGTTTGGTCTTTAAAATCTTGCCAAAGTTAAGTGTGTGTAGGACTTTGTAATAGAAAAAAAACCTCCCCAGCTGTTTATTTGGATTTTCTCCATGCGTTTATGCATGACACTGTATATTCTCATCTTGACTGATGTTTTTTTTCACTGACCTGATTGTAAAACCACTGACAGAAGTGACATTAGAGGTGTGTTGTGTGGGGAGGTGGTTAGAGCACCCACACAACACACCTCTCATTGACTCCAATGAGTCAGAGGTTTGACGCTGAAACCAATCATTGCCTCTACAGGATGATTTATTCAGGTTAGCTTGGTAGTTAGATGTAGTAGAGTGCTGTATGAATGTGTGTGTGGATGGGTAAATGAGGGCAGATTGTGTTGTAAAGCGCTTTGAGTGGCCTGGTTGGCTGGAAAGGTGCTACATAAATACAGACCATTTACTTTAATAATTTTATTTTCTCTGTCATCAGGCGCTTGGCCAGCAGAGTACAGCTGGGATCGCCGGTCACCACCAAGCTTCTGCAGCTGCCACCAAAAACAGAGAAGGGTAAATATTACCTCAGAGACGCGAGGAGGTTTCCCTCAAATCAAAGTCACTGATGATGTTTGTATGTTTGGTTTAGAGAAGATCCCTCTTGAGTGGAACGAAGACATGCAGACACGATCTGAATTCTTGGACAGAAAGGTGACCCCACGATAGATAAAACTGTTTAGTCAGACCACACACAGCGGGGTGTCCAGCCCTGGTCCTGGAGGGCCACTATCCTGCATGTTTTAGATGTTTCTCTGCTCTTCAGCAGGTTTTCAGTCTGCAGAAGCCTGTTAATCACTCAGTCATTCAGATCAGGTGAGTCAAAGCAGAGAAACAACTAAAACATGGAGGACAGTGGCCCTCCAGGACCAGCATTGGACACCGCTGACATACAGAATACCTAGTTTCCTCCAGAAAATGTTACTCTAATGTCTCGTTGTGGCAGGAGGAACTAACGGCAGACCACGCGTCGTACCTGAAAGAGCACCCAGAGGTCCGAGACCTCCTGTCTGACTTCATGCAGTTCCTGCTGCTGAGAAAACCGGACGACGTCTTTCAGTCTGCAAGAGAGTACTTTTGTTCTTTTGCCTCCCGCCGTCCTCCAGAATCAAACGTGAAAGTTCCGTCATCTTGAAAAACCCTCCAAGCAGCACATCGCCCTGCCCTGAAACCTGTCATTTCATAAGTAATTTTATCCCCTTTTAATGAGCACATGGTTTATTTGTGCAAGATATCTAACACATTAAGGAGTAATTTTGTAACTTGAGATTTAGAAATTTTATTTACTTTTATTTATTTTTTTCTTCAGAAAACTTCAAGGAAATAAATAGTTTGTTTTAAACAGCAGTGTTGGGAAGCTTCATTCATTTCCGAAAACTAAAGTTTCATGTCTGGGCAAAGTACACTGATACCGGAAAAAAAACGGTTCCTTCAAAATAAAAGTTTCCACGATAAAAAAAAATCCACTAACTCTTCAGAGTACTAAACCGTGGGGGTCTGGTGTGTGAACGAGTCCTGCATATCATCACATCAAAACCCAATTACTTGGAATAGTCCTATAAAATCTAAACTTTGCGTATTTTCAGCTTTTACTGAGGCGGGACGAAACTGTTTCATCACTTCCGCAAAGAGCGAAACCGAAGAAGCGGGCGAGCTTCGACAGAAAGGCAGATTACGTCAACTAAACGCTGAATTTATGAATGTTTTTACTCTCGGAAAGAATTACAGGACTGAACAGCAACAGAAGAGACACTTCTCCGTGTTTTGAGCTGGGTTTTTTTTTCTTCTGACGGGTGAGTCGTCAGTCTGTAAGAACATCGTAATTTTAATTTATTTTAACTTTTCTCACCGTAGTTTTCTCTGCTGACACGACGTGACACCTTAACAAGTCAGTGGAAACTATCCAGATGTTTTAGTCTTTTTAGTCTTATTCAGTCATAGTTAATAACGTTTTCGGAAGTTATTTCTTTTTTTTTTTCTTCAACATTACAAACATTTATCTGCCAGGGGTATGTTGGTATTTGAGGAAGTTAGGGTTTTTTTCAGTGACGTCACCGAGGTGTGAACTTTTAGACGGGAAATTAAAAAAACTACACAACAAACTACCTGATGTAACATAAAATATATAATGTGGACCATGGGTTAGTTTTGAACATGTAAATATAATGGCTGTGGTAAATCTAATTTAAAACAAACTATTTCATACAGAGGTGACTCCTTTCTGTTCATTCAGTGTTTTTTAATTAAAAACTATAACTTCACCTTGTTTTTCACATGTATTAGGTCAAGTTATTCATGCAGAAATATGAATTATCATTAAGATTTATTTTATAGGATTTAAAACAAACCGCTCATTGACTAAAGGGGACCAAAAAAGCTAAAAATCAAAAGAAAATGACAAGAGAATGCAGTGAAAAGGAAATTAAACTTGAGCAGACTCTGGTCTGAGCCACATTAATGCAAACCAGACGCTTGACGTCTTCCTGCGGTGGTTTGATCGTCCAGTTTGGACATGCATATTTGCTCTAAATCAGTGGTGTCCAGTCCTGGTCCTGGAGGGACACTATCCTGCATGTTTTAGATGTTTTCTCTGCTCTTTAGCAGGTCTTCAAGAAGAAGTTTGTTAATCACTCAGTCATTCAGATCAGGGAAACATCTAAAACATGCAGGATAGTGTCCCTCCAGGACCAGGACTGGACACCACTGGTCTACGGAGTTAAACAGATTACTGACAAACTTAAATTTAATCTCCTTGGATTTAAAATTTAAAGGGGGCTTAATCTGTCAGAGGTTAGAAACTTTAAAAAAATTACCACCTTGAGTTTGACACATGTGCACGCCAGGATCTGGGTCATTAAAAATGAGTTGCTCAGAAACTATGATGACTGGAGGGGGTGGGGGGTAATTTGTTTAGTTGCATTATGATAATAAGTACATTAACTGAGGTTCAGCCACCTCAAAGTGTTTTGTTTTGGTTTTACTTGCCATTTTGTGTCTTTAACTTCCCTGTTTGTGACATGTGTACCTTTTTAAATGACCTAAAAAGCGGCTGCCTCTGGTTATAATGCTCTCTCTCGTGTTCTTCCTGTCTGCCAGCTTTAACCTGAGCGCTGAGAGCTGAACACTACGAGTGTGCCGGTGGCGGCTGGCAGGAGGATGGACCTGCTGCTGTTGTCGAAAATCGACGAGGGGCTGGTGTCCTCTGAGGTGGCGGAGCTTTGCTTCCTGTGTAGTGACATGGTCAACAGGAAGCGCCTGGAGGGGGTGAGAACCACGGCATTGTGTTGCAGGAAGCAGACCGACCGTGCGCCGTTCTCTCCAGCACATCTGTTCCAGACAGGCTTTCTTCTTAAAGTGAGTTTGTTTCTCGGTCGTCCTCGTACAGATCACAGATGCAAAGAAGCTGTTTGAGAGACTCGATGAGAGAGGTCTGCTGGAGAACCCTTCTTTCCTCTCTCAGTTGCTCCACACGATCCATCGAGCAGATCTCCGCCAGCTGCTGAGCGCTGACGGCGGACAACAGGGGGAAACGGATGCTAACCCTATCCTGTCTGAGTACAGGTAAAAAAAGGCAAAACACTGGCTGTAACGGGATGTTTTGGACATTTTGAAAATAAATGTCACGGACATATAATATCTTGTTGTTGATATCAGCCTCCGTTTGGAGTTTAATTCTGACAGGACTGATGAGCTAACGACTAATCCAGACGCTTCGAATTTCCACGACCCTAAAACGGCTTCGCGGGAACGTTATTGTAAAGATCTTTACATCTCCAGCAGTTTCACATGACATGCTTTTTTACATCGAATACTACGGTTCGTTGAAAGCCCAGAACAGCCTTCAGTTTTGAATTACGCTGGTATTTGGGCAGAATTATTTTTGATTAACCTGCAGGAAGTTCCCCGGGCTGCACAGGAAGTGCAACAGTATGCTGCTGCTGTCACTATGGTTACAGTTCACCAGAAAGTTATGTGTAAATAATGGTGTAGTGCAAAACTGACAGTGGTGGGAAGGTTTATAAAACAGTGTTGACGTGAATCACTGTAAAATGTTTTAAGATTTGCTCATCAGTTCAGTCAGAATTAAACTATTTTTTTTTTCTAAACTGAGGTCATTCAAAACGCTATCCACACCAGGTAAGATATCAATTGTTCGCAGTCTTTTAACAGAACTAGTTTCTGGGTGTAATTTTGGATCACGAACTTTGTCGGAAACCCCAAGATGGCTAAAACCATAGGGATATTGGAAAAAAAAAACAAGGCATGTCTTGAACAATAAATCTGTGCACACTCTTTATTCCACCCTGTTACTGCCACATTTAGGTTATTGTGTTGAAGTTTGGGGGGAATACATACAAAAGCTATCTGCAAAACATATGCACAATGCAAAAAAGAGCAATAAGGATGGTTAAAATTTATTTAGAAATAGAGAAAGAAGGCCTGACCTGAGAGGAACATGTACATGGGCCGCTCTCCTGCATGTTTTAGATGTTCTTGCTTTAAAACACCTGGTTTAAATGGATGACTTGTTGCCAGGCTCCTGGAGAACTTGATGATTTGGTGAGGAGGTGATTAAACCATCTGAACCAGCAGGAAAACTTAAAACGTCCAGGATGGCGGCCCTGGAGGCCTGGAATTTGACACCCCTGGCTTAGATGAAGAGGTTAAGCGAAGTAAAAAATGTTTTACGATTCAAGAGAAAATTTAAGGAGTACAAAATTAACGTGTATAAAAACGAAAGACACAAAATGACGTTATTCCAACTATTAATTTGTTAATCCGTGTGTATTCATATTAAGTTTTGATCTGTCGGTGATACGAGAGTAAATTTGTATCTGCAGGTATATTGTTGTTGCTATGCATGTCTGTGTTTACAGTTATATATGCATGTATGGCTACTTATGTATTTATTGAATCACCATTTTGATTCAGAATTTGTGTGTAAACTTAGGGACAGGACTGGATGCGCCATGGCTTCTTCCTGCTCCCTTTTCGAACACTTTTGTTTCGATTCCAGAATATTTTAGTGGAAATATTTACGTTTTTATTCATGTTTTTTTTTTGTTTTGTTTTGTTTTGTTGAAATTGTAACTGTTCAAAATGAAATAAAGAAAAAGAAAACATCCACTTCAGCTGTAGCTGACAGTAGTAGTTGACTTTAAGTTGAGGCAGAACCAGGTTAAATTGAACCTAAAAGTGAAAGTTTTGTAGACGTCTATCGAAGTCAGATTTATTTATGGCGTTCGTTTTGGTGCTGAATGTCACATTCATAAATGACGTGGCTGTGTCACTTCACAGCGTTCACATGTTGCTCCTTATAACTACTTCATCGTGTGACTGACCGTCTTTATAGCCCTCACAGAGTTCTCACTATATAAATGTCTCAATAGACATCACGTTTACTTGCCTACACAGCAGGTAACAGAATGCCAGTCATGTGATCAAAGCACATGTTGGGGCATTATTAATCTCAGGAATAGACACGCATACTGAGAACTGCCCACTTGCATTATTCTGGACTATTATTACCAGGTCTGATCTGGTCTGGTTTAACTTTTTTTTTGTTTTCTCACTTTCAGGGTGATGCTGTACAAAGTACACGAGAACATCACTAACGAGAATCTGGGAAAGATGAAATATCTGCTGACGTACAAGCTGGGCAAAAACCCCTTGGAGAAGTGCATCGTAAGAACACACATGCACACACACCTTACACATCAGATTGCCGCAGTTCTAAAGACGTGGGAAATAATGACATTGTAGCCCCACTCGTTGCGTACAAAAACCTCTCCACCAGAATTGATTACAAGATTTCTTCTGCACCTCCACAGCCATTGCAATAAAAAAAACAAAAACTCTTCTCTCTGCTAATTACAGACAGCTTTGGATGTATTTGCTGAAATGGAGAGGATGGGAGAAATATCAAAAACGAACGTGAACAATCTCCACAAGATTCTGCTCGAGTTTGATCAACAGCTGGCGGTGACCGTGCAAAACTACATGGACGGTATGATGTAGTGCGTTATTTCAAACAGGTCCTGGAAAAGTCTTAGATTCTGGACCACCCCCCCCCCCCCTACGTTGAATAAAGTCACCATCAAAGCACTAGAACGCTCTGGACCGCACAGAAACGACGGCATATCTGCAGATAATACCAAATATTCTGTTCTGAAGGCATCTTTTTATTCTGTTCTGTTCCCTTTTTACAATCAATCACCTTTTTGGGGACTTTCGCATCTTCTGTTTGAGTCACGCTGTCTTTGGGTTCACTCAGGTCTCATTTGCATCCGCATGGGGCTTTTTCAGTTGTCACTACTCGCCGCTGAGTTTCCTGTAAGAACATCTGTATCTGTCACAATCAGGTTCTTTCTTTTATTCTGTCTTTACTATTGTTTTTATGATTTATATATATTTCTGTCTGATTAATTATATATTGCTGTGCATTCAGTAATTGCTAGAAGTGTAGAATAAGCTTAAACTCCCTCCAGTCATGATATATTCCAGTGTTTCATGCCTTTCACAGACTGTATTAGGCCTACTAACACTATTACATATGAAAAGTTCATTTTAACCACTACAAATCCAACCTTTGTAACAAATAAGTGACTTAGGTTTCAAGGCAAGCTATGTAATCATCTATGAAATCCTAATCACCCTGTCTTTAATGTAATTCATTGTGTGCGAAAGAAAACAACCTCTAAATACGTAAAGCTGGTTTGATGGGCTTTCTGAGTGTTCTCCTCCTGTTCTGGCAGTGGCTCTTGGTGTCGTTGTGGGACATCCTCCGTCCCTGTTTTTTTTTTTTTTTTTAGAATGGAGTTAACTCTCCTCTTGTTTCCTCTTGTGCGCACTACATTAAACAAACCTCCCTTCGTCTCGTATGGTCCATTGCTTAAACTAACTTTAAATGTTTTCACCTGGGCTGGTTTCAGCCTCTGTCAAACACTTCAATGTATAGTCATTGGGGCACAATGTCAGGGTGGAAAGGTACCAGCAATGACCTGTCTCAAATGAAAAGGATTTGCTGTTTAACCATTGCCCATGCTGCTGCTAAAGTGACATAAACACTGTTTACAGACTGATTGGATCTTATTGCTTCCAGTTATATCATGCATCACAGATCATCTAAATGGTAAATGACTTGCACTTGTGTAGTGCTTTATCTAGTCCAAGGACTCCAAAGTGCTTCACGCATTCAGTCATTCACCCATTCATTCACACACCGATGGTGGTGAGCTACATCATAGCCACAGCTGCCCTGGGTCGGGCTGACAGAAGTGAGGCTGTCATCACACCGGTGCCACCGAGCCCTCTGACCACCACCAGTAGGCAAGGCAGGTGAAGTGTCTCACCCAAAGACACAACGGCTGAGACTGATGGAGCGGGGGTTCGGTTACAGGACTAAGCTCTACCTCCTGAGCCACTGCTGCCCTTAGATTAGGATCACGATCAGATCATGGTTTGTGCATGAAAGAGGAAATTATTTGTCATTATTTCACATTTTGTCAATCATTCCAATAGCTTCAATCTGAAAATAATTTCATAGTATCTCCAACAATCTATAAATTACACTTGTCTGTGGTTCTCACCAGTATCTGTTCTCGAGGCAATAGTTTAAAAATGAACAACGTTAAATAGTAAAAATGTTTTAGTATAAACTAAGTATGACAAGAACTTAGTTTATACTAAAACATTTTTAGTATAAACATTTTGACTTTAAATAAGGGGTTACAGAAGTATGACAAGGACTTCTGTTTGAAGTCAAAATGTTTTAATCGCAACAAAAGGGTCACAACATTCTGACGACCGGGACGACGAAATGGGCTTAAAAAAGGATGAAAAATAAGAAAATGGCTGTTGAACAGTTATTAAATATGGCTTCAAATTTTTGGTGATATCTAAAACATCAGTGCCAAAAACCCACAAGAAAAACACTTAAGTGTTTTCTAAATAGACATATTTTACAGCCCAAACAGCAGCACAATAGTTCAATTAAATCAATTAAAAAATTATTTTGATATTAAACTAATGTTTAAACTAAAATGTGAATTTAAAATAATAAACTTAGCTCTTTAAATATTCAGAAAACAACTCGCAAAAACTGCAGCTTATTCTGTTGTTTTGATGTCAAAACATTACTGATCAATATACATTTTAAAGGAAATAATTTTTAACAATAGACATTTGAATTGTTCAGTTTGTTTGTTTTAGTTATTAATACAGTCACCCCCCCGACCCCAATCCAAAAATAAATGACTCTCACCCCACATCTCACACTTTGGCATCAAGTCAACTAAAGAGCAAACAGCTGCTGGCTGTTCCAGTGCATCCTGGGATTTGTAGTTTGAGGGGACAGTGTGCCGTACGCCTGCAGTCAGCCATGTTTGAAATATGATCTTGCAGATTAGATTAGTTCTGATATACTTCAGACACACACTCCTTGGTTTAACTGTGAGTGAGCACCCACTTTTTTTAGAGCCAACGATTGGATTTGGAGAGCTGAGCTCAAACAGGGAAAGATGGCTCTGGTTATCTTTACGGACCTACCCAGTCTTCCAAGTCAGCTTGTCCTCTCGAGGATAAAAAGAAGTCTGGAGTCGTCCATTTTCTCTCCTGGTTGCTGCGCTTGCCAGTTCTTTGTGGTGGGATAAATGGTCCGGGTCCAGACCAGTCTTAGCTTCAGAACCAGATCCAAAGCACTGATCAAAGATAGGAAAGAAAGATCCACTGATTGTCACACACCTGAGTGTGCGAAATTTGTTCTCCGCATTTGACCCATCCCCTGAGGGAGTGGTGAGCAGCAGCGGTGCCGCGCTCGGGAATCAGTCGTCATAAAAGTAAATCAAAGTCTTTAAAGCATTCTGGAGCCAAATAAGGGATGCTGAGTCTGACACAGTGAGTTTATTGACAGGTAAATCGACTGTTCTGCACACCCACTCACCGCTCTTTTCTTTTCTGACCGGTCTTCTGAGATCATCTTCTACGTGTGTTGGAAACGAGGGTTTTCCACGGGTCTGAGGGGAGAGGATGGGAGGTGGTGGTGGGCTAATCACAGATTTGGAAGCTCGTTGTGTCTGTAGATAAAAGCAGAAGGGCGGATCGTTTACCATTTGTCACCACTCTTTGCAGCGGTCCAGCGTCAACAGACTACGCCTCCGGCCGGCACGCCAGCAAATCCACAGGTGTGTGTCTGTGTGTGTGTATGTGTGTGATTTTGAGGAGTTAATCCTTCAGCGAGTCACCTCACTGACCCAATGACTGTTTTCTCCCCACAGAGGCCCAACAACACCCCTCAGTCTCAGCCAAGGAGTAAGTTTCCCCTCTTCCAACGCTTCTCGTAGGAATTTGTGTAAAATGTATAACTATTTGCAGCGTGAGTCCGTAATTCTTTCTGTTTTTAGATTGTGGAAGAAGTGTTTCCTTTGATTCGTCTAATGAGGTGATCTACCTGCAGACTCTGTCGCCGCTCCTCGAGTCACTGTTTCCTTTTAATCAGGTCGTGGCTTTTCTTATGTGGCTGTGCTTCTGCCCCCCGTTAGGAGTACTACAGCCTGACCCGTACGCCTCGCGGCTCCTGCGTGATCTTTAACAACAAGCACTTCAGGGGGAAGCTGCAAGATCGGGCGGGAACTGAGAAGGATGCAAGTATGTGTTTGTTTAACAGCTGTGTGAGCGGATTTGTTGAGTCACAAGTGAACGCTGCTCACAAAATATATGAAGTAATCAACCGATGCGTTTCGGCTCGCCCTTTTCTCTTTGTCACACAGATGCTTTAAGCACGCTGTTCGATCGCTTTGGCTTTAGAATCGAAACGTACCACGATCTGAGCGCAGACAAACTTCAACGTACACTAGCAGCCCTGGCCTTGAGGGATTTTTCAAGCGACGACGCTTTGGTGAGCTGCGTCTGCAGATTCCTCTGTATTATTTATCAGTTACACATATTCCACATATCAAAAAAACATTTGACCTATTATTACTCATCACATCTATTAGCTTTAATCAGTTGACCCTTTTCACAGGAGCTGGATGATGGGTAAACTCATTCCTTTGTAGTCTCGACTTAAACGCAGCTGACAGCAAAAAAAATCCATATTGGTGTCGAGTTTTGAACTCTTTTTATGGTTACCATGAACCGCAATGAAATGTTTGAGCTTAGAGTTGATTTAAGATGGCAGCAATCCACTTTAGTACCGTCTCCGTTGGACTAACCATTTAATGTGTCCAAAGTAGATCTTAATTTATCGGTTTCCCTCTGAACTTTATGTTTTCCTCCACGAAGGAGGTAATGTTTTCAGTAGCGTCCGTTTGTTACTTAAATTACCAAATGACCAAATTTTGGTGGCGATCTGGATCACGATCCGCATCGTTCAGTGGTGTCAGTGACCCTGTGGCGTTGGCGGATGTTTTGCTCTCTCCGAGTACTCCTGGTTTATAACTAAACATACAGAATCTCTTGTATTATTAAATGGTTCCAAATGTCTTTTCTGTACCAGGCAGAGAGGTACAGCTCCCTTTTTTCAGTCGACCACAGCCTTCTTCAACATTGTCATCAGGGACGAAGTGTCGGCTACAAACATAAGCCCAGCCTGTTTTCACTTTGACTTTTTCCCGCCTCTTATCGTCGTGTTGGACGTGTCCATTTACGTCTTGGTGCTGCAGTCGTCTGTTTTTTTTAAACTGAGCTCTGATGTTTTGATTGTATATCCCACCGCAGTGATTTCTGAACATTTTGCCTCCTGGCAGCCATTTCTGGGTCTATAGTTGCTTCGCTTTCAATATCATCGGTATCAGCTAAGTTTTAATATCAACTACTGCTTCACATGTACTGCGATGCAATAGTTCTCATCTAGTTGAAAAAAAATGTCACTTTGAAGACTTTTTGCAGCATGGTTCACCTCCAAGTTTCTTTGATTAGTTGTAATTATTCACACTGAAGCACAGTTTGTTAAAATACACACGTTGGTAAACATGAGTGGATATTTTATTGAGTTAAATTAAAATATGTGTCTGTAAGGTTATATGCATCCTTTCCCACGGAGAGAAGGGCTGCGTCTTTGGCTCCGACGAGAGGAAAGTGTCCCTCCAAGACCTGACCTCGCCCTTCACCAGTGACCGAGCCCCCACCTTGGAGGGCAAACCCAAAGTCTTCTTCGTTCAAGCGTGTCAAAACGACCTCCAGGAGGACGGGCAGGAGGACATCCAGGAGGACGCGCAGACCCCCTTCCAGTGCAGCTCTGCTGCAGAGCAGGGCAGCTCGTTTCACGTAGAAGCAGACTTTTTGATCGGCATGGCCACCGTGCAGAACTCCCCGTCCTTCCGGCACAGACAGGAGGGCTCCATCTACATCCAGCAGCTGTGCAAGCAGCTGACCAAATCAGCTGAAAGGTGAGGCAGACCCTCTAAACAAAGCAAAAGAATTTTCTTTTATAATGTGAACCCATTGTTTTCACCTAAAAAGTGACTAATCATATGTTGTATAAGATTCAAACAAATCAGTGGATAAAATATCCCAAACTTAATGAATGTTGGCAAATATGAACAAGAAGAAGAATAGCTAAAAAACGGATCCCATCAGAGCCGCAGTGGCCAAAATACAGCTTCCTGTTTATTGTAAATGTCATTCTAAAATGATGAAAACAAAAGTGAGGTAGGAGAAACCCCAGATTTGTTAGATCACACCCACATATGTTAAAAATTCAGACTTTTTTGTTTTTAATTTCTATTTTATTCGCACAGTTCCACTGTTCTCTCTGTTTTTAGCATCAAAGAAATTATTGGCCTTAAATTTGGGGATTTTTGTTCCATAAACAGTCAGACAGGTTTCTGCTGACCATCCTCAGTTAGGATCTATATTGTGTGGGATGAAGGTACATTTTTTTGCTATTTGCAGTAACATGTAAACATATAAATATAAGGAAAAAGAAATCTTTAGCACCTGTGAACGCTTCTACTCATGGTGTATTCATCTGGTAATTAGAAACAGTTTGGATTAACTCCTTGTCACGCCATGTTTTAAGTCTAACCCTGAAAAAAAAAACAATTTCTAAGACAACTGGGACTAAATTTGTAGGAATGACTTTGAGGACGAGTGCTCAGAGCTATACCAGGCCCGTTTTTTTTTGTTTGTTTTTCTGTAGTTAAAGCATTTTGTTCACATGCTTGAGACTTATTCGGTAAAGCTTGACTGAGAAGGAAATCCTTTTTCATGTTGAGCTTTATTGTTAAACGAGCATGTGGGTTTGTAATACTGGACCAGGACTGGAAACTGAAGTGATCTTCCAGGAAGCCTGAGGATACATGAAATGATTTCACAGTGGAGTAAATTATAATATAATAATAATATCTGGATCAGACTCTCATTCCGAAAGAAAAACTCACCAGCTAAAGCTGACCCTGAGCAAAAGAAAAACACTTTTATCCACTACAATGTTTAATTGACAGGTTTTGTTCAGTTTCTCCATCTGGACGTTAGGACCTCCTGTATGATTTGCTGTCGCCGTTCTCGTTGCAGCCCGGAGAGAGACGACATACTGGGCGTCCTGACCCGCGTGAACAAGGAGGTCGGCAAAGGAGAGTACGCAAAAAAGAAGCAAATGCCCGAGCCCAGATACACACTCACCAAGAAGCTCGCCTTCAGATTCCCGTGAGCCGCTGAGGAACAACGTTTTACAAGTTTCGTCATTTTCAACTCACAGAAAATAGATTCAAGTTTACAGTGTGTCTGTGTGTGTGTGTTGGTACTGATGAGCGGATGAATTTAAAATTTACTTTGATTTTTTTGGACTGGAGACCTGTCCAGGTGTCTCAGACACCAGAAAGGAGAAAGCAGGTTTAAAAAGAAGAGTGAAAAGATTATTTTTAATGCAAATCTAAGGAATTGCACTGAATGTAATTGAATTATGCTACATAAATTTTGAAACGATACTCTTTATCGACAAATAAAGAATGTGATTTTTTTCTGACTGCTGGAGTGGAGGAGCAGGCGTACGACGTTCCCCGAACCTGTTAAAAATGATTCGGAAACTGATTTGCAGAGAAAATCAACGTTCGTGTTGTTCTCCTTTTTGGGGTGAGCACGTAGGAGGGAAGTTTGAAAAAGAAAGAAATGTTTCAACTGAAATCAAATAAGTGAATACTTCCTGTTTGTGTGAGTTAAATCTAAAAGACCTTATTAAAAAATGAGGGAGCAGACGCAAGAAAATTGCTGAAACTCGTGCGACGTGCAGCTTCCCTGAGTAACCTGAGCCGGTCGAAGGGGAGCTCAGCGCCTGCTTCTCTCTGGCACCGAGTCACTCGAGAACTGAACAGCCCCGGACACAGGAAGGGAAGGTAATAGATTTAAAAACTGGTAAAAGAGAAGACAACATGTTTAGGTTTTAAAATTAAAGCATATAAAACAGAGAAGCAAATCTGCAATTTCTTGCACATTAAGGACTGGTGACAAATATTATTTTGGAGGTTTTTCAGTAAAAGTTTGGGGCCAAAACTTGAGAAGATCCTCGTTTGGCCTGAGGATGGCATTGTAGCTCCACGTGTAAAACAAGGTTTAATTTCATTTCTTTTTTCATATAAAACCAGGAGTTTATGACACGTTTTCTGTCAGGAAAATACCAAACTGCTCTTCCTGTTGGTCTGCTTTAAACTCCCCTGCGTCCACCTTAATTTACCGCATGGTTTGATTTCTGAAGCCCAGATCGACCACTCCACATGTGAGTCTAGACGTTATAGAGCCAGGGCATTTTCACAACAAGCCGCAGAGAGTGTTAGCATTATTAGCCTTTCCTGTGCATTATGGGTCATTTTGATCAAAGCTGTGACCAACCTTTGGGCACTATTGTGACAAAATAATGGGCTAAAACTTACAGCTAAAGCTTCGAACACCAAAACAAAGCAGTCTGTTTGTGTTCGCAGTTAAAAGAACTCTGTAAATTACTGTGTGTTGTAAAACTGATAGGAGTGTAAAGGTGCAGACAACTAAAACTGAATTCCTTAAAGATGGCTGCCATCTGCTTCGGCCTTGACTACACTCGGACTCCTCGCTCATCAGTCCTGTTTGGGATTAAACTCTGTTTAGCTCATTCAAGAAACTACACACACGTAACAAGTGACATTACCGGAGCTGGTTGGGAATGTCAGACTTTCCAAGTGAGAAATCCAACCTTTTTTTTTTTGGGGGGGGGGGGGGGTACAAATGTTGTTTGTACTCCAACATTTGAGTACAAACAGGACGCAGCAAAACTTGGTAACTATAGATTCCGCCGAAATCCGAACATTCAAACACTGCGCCGACATGTTTACCTACGGCTGAACGCTGCGTGTGACTGACATCTGAGGTCCAAACGGAAAATGCTTGTTTCTGCAGCTGTCCCACTTTTTCATGTGCCAGTCAGGCCGCTTTGGCATCTCTAAGGCCAGAGATCTCCAACTTTCAGGGTTCGGCTTCTGGGTACAAATGGAATGCCCCGTTAATTATTTGTCTTCCCCACAGAACCCCGCTTCAAACACAGCTGAACTATCTCTAAAGAGATAAAAAAGAAAACATCCACTTGCCTTATTGTCGGGCAAATTGGTTCGAATTACATGAAGGGTGTTTTCTGCTACTTTGTAGGATAATAGAGGCTGCTGTCAGAGAGAGGATAAGAGCTGTTTAAAAACGCAGGAGGAGGTGATGTTCCAAGGAAGAGCGCCTAATGCACAGCTTGTACAGAGCCTATAAAAAAAGTATTCACCCCCCTTGGATGTTTCATCCTTTTATTGCTGTTAGAAATCAATCGTGGGCATCGCCTGACTGTCCTCGGTCTGCTCAGAGAAAAGATTGGACAGTACAAGTCAGGGCGTGGACACAAAGGGATTCCCAGGGCTCTGAGCGTTAACAGGAGCTCTGTTCAATCCATCATGACGTGGGAGGAATACGGGGCGTGTGTAAATAATGCTGAATGCTGCGAGACATAGGGGAACGGAGCGGAAGGTTTGTCAGTGCCAGAGACACTAGCAGGCTCGATGAGCTTATTGAGACCTCGGGCTCCATCATCAGCTGCAGGCGGGACACGTTTGAAGCTGGACAAACTGATGTCCATCGTGGACAATCCCAATCACACTAAAAAAAAAAAAAAAACAGCAGAGCAGCTTCTAAAACCGGCTGATCCACCGCCGCACTGACCGCTGTCAGAAGGACTTCGCTCCCGATCTTACATTTTGTCTCAGCCTTTTGGGGATCAGTAAAGTCCATCTATCTAAATCTGGGACAATCTGAAGGCTTTCCGCACAAGAACTGTGCTGGAGCTCGGTGTGTCCATCTGAGCTCCTTCAGAGCCTCAGGGGTCTCGGTGGTCTCAGTCTCTGGAGATTTACACGTCTCATGTTCCTTTCACGTCCTCATGGACTTAACAGGATACCTGGGGATGTTCTGAGCCTTTAAACCCTTTTTTATGTCCATCCCGACTTGTGCTTCTTAATAAACTCTTCCGAGCTGAATGGGAACACTTTAAAGGGGGGTGAATATTTATGATGTTTTATTTTGATAGAACTGGGATTACCTCATAGAGACCTGGTTCCACTTTGACACTGAAGAGGGTTCCACTGCATCCAGTTAGTCAAAAAGGTCACTTTATATTTATGATATATTCACTGATTTATAGTCGCCCTAATAGCCTAAAACACACGTGTCAAAGTTGAGGCCCGCGGGCCAGATCTGGCCCTTGTTAACATTTTATCTGTCCCCCAAGATAACATTTAAACATTATTAGATCTGGTCCTACAGTCTGGGACAGATCGAGTCTCCATCGCTTCTCGTTTTGTTTAGGGAAGTCTTCCTCAGACAGGTACTTTAAAGGCAAGAACATGAAGTTTTATTTGATTTCGACGTGAAAAAGGACGACAGAGCATCAAGCAGGGCCGATCAAACTCCTGTTGATAAACTCACAGCCAAAAAACAACATCAGATATCTGGCTTTAATGTGTGTCGTCTTCTTCTGTATTATTTTCTTGTTTCAAAGATAAACTAAATTCTGTTGAACATGTAACTGGGAGAAAATAACCGATGTTTCTATGATGTGACGAATTACATCTAAAACCAGGTTAGTTTGTTTTCAATAAATATTCATCTAGATTGGCCTTTGGCTCGGACCAAGGTTTTTATTTTAGTCCCCCTGTAGGTGTGTGTAGGTGTGTATAGTTGTGTGGATGTGTGTGTAGTTGTTTGTATGTGTGTGTAGTTGTGTGTAATCTGTGTGTAGTAGTGTGTAGTTGTTTGTAGTTATGTGTAGTCATATGTATTTGTGTGTAGTTGTCTGTATGTGTGTAGTTGTGTGTAGAATTGTGTCTAGGTGTGTTTAGTCGTGTGTAAGGGTAGTTGAGTAGTAGTGTGTAGTTGTGTGTAGTCGTATGTATTTTTGTGTAGTAGTGTGTAGGTGTGTGTAGTTGTCTGTAGAATTGTGTCTAGGTGTGTGTAGTTGTGTGTAGTAGTGTGTATGTGTATGTAGTTGTGTGTAAGTGTGTGTAGGCTTGTAAAAGTGTGTGTTGTTGTGTTTAGTTGTGTGCAGCTCATACAGTCTCTCTCTGAGTGTGTGTAAGTGTGTGTAGTCTTGTATAAGTGTGTTGTTGTGTACATACAGTCTCTCTCTCTCTCTCTGAGTGTGTGTAGTGTTGTATAGGTGTGTGTAGTTGTGTGCAGCTCATACAGTCTCTCTCTCTCTGGGTGTGTGTGGTGGATTCCTCGGGACTCCACCCTACCCGCTGCTCTCCGCCGCTTCCAGGAAAAAAAAAAAAAAAAGCGCCTCGCGTTTAGTTTCCTGCTGCTCCCCGCCGAAGCCCGTCCGAGCCGAGCCGAGCCGAACCAGAACCTCCCACCCTAACTCCCAGAAGGACCTGTTCTCCTCGCCGGGACCAGCAGAGACCCCGTCAGAGAGGGGTGGAGGGACACCTCGTAGTTCGGTGAGTTTTCAGCCCTTCGTCGCGTCGTGGACACAAAACGCGGCGAAGTCTTTTTTTTTTTTTCCCCGGGCTCCACGAACAGGTCGGACTCTCCGGACGGACTCGGACCTGTGGCAGGACTCGGTAAATGTGTTGTTTTTCTGGGTGGGGTGTTTTTCTGAGCAGGGCGGAGGGGGGAGGGGGGGTTCAGGCCCTGCAGGAAAGTGCTCCCTGACAGTCCGTGAAGTGGCCCCTGAGCTCTGAGACAGCGAGGTCCATACATGAGCTGAGAGCTGGACATTGTCCCTCCGTGGGTCCGAGCTGTCCTCCCTGCAGCTGCAGCAGGGGGGACAGCTGTGGTTTTGGCCCACAGCACCGTGGAAGCTTAGCAGGCCTCACAGATGGAGTTTTATTTGTTTCACAGGGCTAAGTTTGAAATGTTGTGTGAGGAGGAAAGTTGACTTTTTTTTGGCTCTGTGCAAAAAGAGACCAGAAGCCCTCCAGGTTTCATTTGTTTTTGGACAAAACACTTGTCTGTTTAGTGTCAGAAAAGGTCAAATCATCCAAATGCTCACGTTTGATTCGCCTAAATATAAAAATGCTTTTCATAAACAGGAAGTTGCACTCACGAGAGCGAAACTGTGTCATGGAAAAGGGGCCAAATCTGAAAGGATCGTGGTGAAATGCAGACACAAAGATGGCAGTCAGGTGGGCCCCCCGGGGTGGAAATGTCCACAGCTGGTGGTAAACTACAGCCCCTAGGATCAGACCATTTCTGACCCCTTTGTCTGCTCATCGCTGTAAGCATCACAGTTCAGAGCAGAGACGCTTCACAGGGTTTAATCCAGCCTAGTTTATTGGGTCAGGACCTGTTTTATGTCAATCAGTGACAGGAATCTCATGATGGGACGAGTACAAACTACTTTACTGCGCTTGTGATTGTGAAGCGACCTGTTTTTGTGTGTTGCCATGACTTCATGTCTTACAGCGGTGACTCAGAGCCACATGATGACTTGGAGCTGTGGTTATCGTAGAAGCGATTGACGCAGAATCAACAAGTTTTGTTCTCCCGCATCCCGCTTCCGTGTCCGAACCCCTGCAGGGTGGCGCTGCTTCGACCCCGCTCCAATCTGAGCCTGCCGACCTGTCCCCCCCTGTGACTGAGAGGGGAGGCTCGTCTTCCGCCGCTGGTCGGGTTACGCCGCTCTTCCAGCGACTGCTTTCTGTCCCGAGCTGTGAACGCGTGACGTAATGACAGCCAGAGGTGGAGTCGGCTCTTGAATTCCTCCGCTCTGTGTTTATTTCCCCGAAAAAAGCTCCAGTAAAGAATGAAGCCCTGCTGCTTTTTAAAAGATCTGAACGAGGATGCTCTTGAGAAACACGAGTGTTTCCTTTTTAATGTGTTTTTTAGAGGGTAAAAGCTATAATAATTCATAATTGATTCATTTTCTTTGTGAAGCAGTGAACGTTCCACATCTTTAAGTCCTTCGCCGCAGCCTTTATGTGAGTGGGTTTTTCATTTTTATTAGATATTTCCTTGGGAGGTTCATACAGGGTCTGTAGTGGTTCTCAGGAACCACATTGTTAATCCAGTCCACATGTTCCTGTAGAACTGGTAGAAACCCAGACGTGTTGAGGAGAAATACGTCTTGAATACGTCCAGAACTGCACAGCTGCAGCCGGCCTAGAACCAGACGGCGTCTTGGTTTTGTTTTTCCAAAATGAATTGGACTTTTTTCTGTTTTTGCTCGTGTCCAACTCGAGGCCCGTGGGCCACATCCGGCCCTTGTTAACATTTTATCTGGCCCCCCCAAGGTAACATTTAAATATTATTAGATCTGGCCCTCTGGTCTGGGACAGATCGAGTCTCCATCGCTTCTCATCTTGTTCAGTGAATCTTCCTCAGACAGTTACTTTGGAGGCAAGAAAATTAAAGCTGAACTGAAATCAAATCCTCAAAAAATTGACATTTCATGGATGTTGTTTAGTCTAATACATCCACACAACATTGCAGCGACCCATTTCATGATCTAAAAATGAAATAAACTGTTTTTAGGACAATCACACCAGTATGAACCCAAACCGACGGCTGGATCTCCAGAATCAGATGAAAACTCATCAGATTCAGATTCTGATGATCACCAGGACCATCATGGCCGACAAAACAATACGGTGCATAACGACTGAGTGGGAACTTGAATCGGTGAGAACCGATTACCCCCCAGATCGTTGTCATGACATCAGCACACGACACTGCAAGTTAACATAAAGAGCAGGAGAGAGCTAACGTTGCTAACTACAAGCTAACCCAATGCTAACTTGAAAACAACATGACCATGCTTCAGAGTAGCATTTATAAACTCTCACACCAGAGTAAACTAATCAACAGCAGGTTTGTTTAATCACATGGATTGTTTATATTTTTTCCTCAGGCTGTCGGCCTGTAAGCAGCTCAGACCTTTTAATGACAGTGTGTTCACGTCATGTTTGAAGGGAAACTTCCTGTTTCTCCTCTTTATCTCTGGAGATGTCCTCCTCTCCGTTTGCCTTTGCCTTTCTTCTCGAGTTCTGATAGTAATTCCCACATCAGAGTTTAAGGATCCAAATCTGAGGAAGGTTTTTTTCTCTTTCGGGCACCCAGAAAAGGAAACTCCGGTGGTATTTTCTGGCCAGTTCGAACAATTAATTCCAACGAACTGAACTACATTGTACCATTATTCACTCACTGATGAATGGCTGAACCTCAGCTGCTCAGCGGACGTCAGACTTATGGGGTGGTCACAGAAAAAAGACAAAAATACTCGAGTGGTTTCTTCAATATTCAGAATTCCAAAAACAAAGTATTTTTAATTAAAAATTTCTACAAAAACATATTTATGCCTATGTTTTCACTGATATTGGCTTCAAAACAGGTTTCAGTTCAGCTTTAAGTTTTATTTCTCAGTAATCTTTGATTTCAACGTGAAAAAGGATTACAGAGCATCAATCAGGGCCGATCAAACTCTTCTTGATAAACTCACAGCCAAGAAACGACATCAGATATTTGGCTTTAATGTATGTCGTCTTTTTCTGTATTATCTTCTTGTTTCAAAGTTAAACATTAGCAGCTGTGTGATCAGATTTTTGTTGATGGTTTTTTAGTTGTTTTAATGGAGTAAAACTCATAAGAAGACAAGAAAAGATGACGTGTTGATCTATATTTGTTTATTCATTAAAGTGTGTTTGCTCTTAATTCTGTTGAACATGTAACTGGGAGAAAATAACCGGTGTTTCTATATGAATGATGTGACGAATTACATCTAAAACCAGGTTAGTTTGTGTGATTTCAACAAATATTGGCCTAGATTGTCTCTTGGCTCGGGCCAAGTTTTTAATTTTGTCCCCCTTGTGTAGCTGACTTTGACAGCCCTGGTTTAAACAGTGTTACAGTGATGATGGTATTCATTCACTCACGTGGACACAACAGGAACAGGACTGGCAAAACATTTTATGCTTAACTAAAAATCTTTTTTATTACCTGACTCGTTGCTGTCACTTCACCGCCATGAAGGGCAAGTGATCATGTCTGTGATGATCATATCTCATGAACCACTACTTTATTGAAATGTCTTCAACATGTATAACTAACTAACCTCTGAAGTCAGCCAGATTTAAGATGGTTACCACAGCTAAAGCAGCTTAAACACTGGTGTCAGTTTTATAGCTTCTGAGCTGTTTTGTGCACCAACAGATCTCCTGACGTCTTAGTTTATAATTTTGTCACGTCAGGCAGCTGGCGATATTTATTACATCAAGGAAAGATTCTTTTTTTTCTGATCCCTGAATTTGCTTAGGAAATCTAGAAACACAAAGCTGTTAGTTTCTCAAGCTGAGGATTTTCAGTAGTTTCTGAAATTTGTTTAGTAAATATTGTGGATATCTTTTTTTTCCCTCTTCTCCACAGTGCTGCCTGCAATAGCAAAAAACATGACCTTTAAA
Organism: Kryptolebias marmoratus; assembly: GCF_001649575.2. Classification (NCBI taxonomy): domain Eukaryota; kingdom Metazoa; phylum Chordata; class Actinopteri; order Cyprinodontiformes; family Rivulidae; genus Kryptolebias; species Kryptolebias marmoratus. The sequence goes on along the minus strand of NC_051449.1, from coordinate 18,555,240 downwards.
CACCTTTAAAAAGTTGGAACAGGGCCAAAAAAAGGCTGTAAAAGTTATTGGTACAAATAAGAAACATGCAACTAATTAGATTAACTGACAGCAGGTCAGTAAAAGAACTGGGTATGAAAAAAGCATTTTAGAGAGTCTGAATCAGGCAGAAGTTCACCAGACTGAGACAAACTGAGCCTAAAAACAGTGGAACGGTTTCAGAATAATGTTCATCAATGTAAAATTGGGAAGACTTTGAATGTCCCATCATCTACAGCTCATAACATCATCAAAAGATTTCAAGAATCAGGAAAAATCTCTGAGCTCAAATGACTCTTTGGACATCACTACATGAACTCAGGAACACTTCCACAAACCACTATCTGTAAACCCAGTTCACCGTACCATCCTCTAACGCTGCTTAAAGCTCTATCATTAAAAGAAGAAGCCATATATAAACATCATCCAGAAACACTGCCATCTTCTTTGAGCCAAAACTCATTTGAAATGGAGGAAAGGTGAGAAACTGTTCTGTGGTCAGACAAATCAAAATCTGAAATTCTTTTTGGAAACCACGTCCCCCATGCTGAAGAAGAGGGGGACCATCCAGCCCATTATCAGTGCCAAATTAAAAAACCTGCCTTAATGCCTATTGCATGAGCAGCTTACACATCTGAAAAGGCTCCATCGATGCAGAAAAGTATAAACAGGTTTTAGACCAACATCTGCTCCCATCCAGCAACGAAGAACCAGGACCGTAGAACAGATTGAATCCTCCATCAGACAAGAATGGGTCAACATTTTCCTCTAAAACCTCCAGCAGCTGCTCTCCTCAGTTACTAGATGTTTACAGCTGTTGTTAAAAGAAGAGAGGATGACTCACAGAGGGAAACATGGACCTGTTCCAGCTTTTGTTTTAGACTCGTTGCTGCCGTCACATTCAAAACTATCTCATTATTTAAAAAAGAAAATGGTACAATTTCACAGTTAAAACAGCGCAGTGAATAAAATACGGGTTTATGGGGTTTGTAAGTTAATGCATTCTGTTTTTATTTACATGTTACGCAACGTCCCATTTTGGGGGTGGGGGTGGTCGTACATCTGCAGCTGATTGGCTGCCACAGCAAGCACAGGAACGGCTGCAATTCTTGTCGGTTTCACGGATACTCGGCAGAAATTTGTTGTGGTAGTCGCTGAGTCATCTCCAACGCGTGGCGCTAACAGATTGCACAAGATTAACTGTTGCAGTCGGCTCTGTTTGTCCGTCAGCAAAATAATCTCGTGATGGATTTCAAGGAAACCTGCAGGAAGTAATCATGGGATGTGCATCTACGGGTAAAGTGTCATTCCCAGCAGGTACCCTGAGTGCTAACCCAACACGACGTCACACATGACGTCATTTTTGAGGTTTGACTCAATTCCCAGCAGACGATCTTAGTTTCAAACTCTGGCATGAAAGACTGTGGGCAATATGCATTCCTTCAGTGAATGTTAAGCTTTTAATTATGTTAAAGTTTTAGTTTGGCAGTTTTCAAGTCGCATAAACTTTATTAACATTCAGGAAACAATCAGGATTTGATCACTTTGTTTTTTCCCCCGGTGAGATGTCTTTATCCTCCCGTCAGAGTTGTAATCTAACACTGGAATGATTCTCCTGCGGTAATCTAATGCTTTAATTTTCTCTTACTTCGCTCCTCCCAGGCGTCATGTCCAGGTCAGATTACCCTCCAGGGTACGATGAGTCCCACGGCCCGCTGTACCCACCTCAGGGTGGGGGCTACCCACCACCGCCTGCCTATGGCTTCCCCTCCTACGGCGGTCCCCAGCCAGGCCACCCGTCTGCTCCGTACCCATCTGGGCCAAACGCACCTCTGTACCCAGGCCAGCCAGGGGGGTATCCTCCTGGACCTTACCCAGGCCAGCCAGGCGGGTATCCTCCAGGACCCTACCCGGGACAGCCCCACCCCGCCGGGCCTCAGGGTGGCGGCTACCCACCCCCTCCTCCCATGCCTCCTGTCATCCCACCCACCATCCCATCAGATGTCCTGAGCTCAGGTAGGAGGTCGTTTTAAATCGTGCGTCTCATAAAACGTCTACCTTTTTAACGCCGTCATCACCGGTTTCCATCATTTCTGATCACATCTCTGTTCACCCCGAAAACACAGGAGACGAGTTTGCGGCCCACGGCAGCAACTGGGATGACCTGAGCATCCGGCACACCTTCATCAGGAAGGTAACCCCCCCCCCCCTCAGACGGTCCTTTTCAGCACCTGTATGAAAGATGGACCATTAACTACTGTTTGCTTTTTATTGTGTCATTTTTCAGTCGCTTCACAGAAACATATAAATTATGGAAAAACTTCAGCCTTCAGCTCAGCTTGTGCTTTGTTCTACTTTCCCCCTGTTGAACTATACAGTCATCAAAACATTAGATATCTGATCCAAATTAAATTTAATTTCTGGTCTTTACGGTGTGTTTCTTCTTGCATATCCGATGCCTGTATGTGGACGTATTTTAAACACACTCACATTTGATTGATTGGACTCCAGTTCGTCTGCTGTCATCAGAATTCCTGGAACAGTTTTCTTTACTTATTAACAAGCCCCC
>NC_051449.1:18534760-18552607 GCF_001649575.2 Kryptolebias marmoratus | reverse complement strand
TTTTTTTTTTTTTTTTGTGTAGCTAAACGTCTCCAAAGGAACAATTTGTTTGTTTTTGAAGCCACTTAACACAAACCCATAAATCATTCAGGCACAAAAAGCTCCGACACTCAGTCAGCCGGTGTTGTCTAAGACGTCAGGTGTGACCGTGTAAAGAGTCAGCGTCACAACTTATCTTTGGGGGGGCTTTCTGTGGAAAATGTTATGTACCTGCACGACTATTAATGCACTTAGTGTATAGTGTATATGGGGGGAAATCGGATCAGATTTGAAGTATTTTTCACATCGTTTTTGAAGATTCATCCTCTCCGTTCTAAAATGACAACATGGCCGTTTTCTGGTTGAGCTCACGCCTTCCTGTGTTTGACCCCACGTCTGCCTGTTTTCCAGGTCTACATCATTTTGGCGTCGCAGCTGCTCGTCACCACCGCCATCGTGGCCATATTCACTTTCGCGTGAGTGCATTGCCGCTAAAGTTCCCGCGCCGGGAGCCGATGCAGATTTGCAGTCGCTCATTTGTGACAGCACGGGGTTTGAGTTTTTCCCCTTTTTTCTTGTTTCCCGCAGAGAACCTGTCAAATCGTTTGTACGGAGGAACCAAGCCGTGTACTGGGCGTCGTAGTGAGTTTAACGTCACTACATTAAAATCTCAAACGTTGAAATAAAAGCGAACGAGCTCAGATGCATACTTCTACATTAATAATTGTCTTTTTCCGTTTGAAGTGCCATCTATTTCGTCACCCACATGGTGCTGGTTTGCTGTAAGGGCCCTCGGTGAGTGCTTGGTTTTAACACTGTTTCTGCCTGTATGTGTGTCTGTCTGTTAGCAAAATATCTCATGAACCAGTGGCTGTATTTTAATGAAACTCTCAGAGAGTGATCACTGGATATTCATCTACAACTGATTAACTTTCGGAGTCAGCCCAGTTCAAGATGGCTGCCACGGCTAATAGGAACGCTGGGCCTAAATAATAATGCTGGAGCAACATTACTGTAGCACTGTTTTATTGATTTATTTATTTTTGTTTTTCAGGAGGAAGTTCCCATGGAACATTATTCTGCTGCTCATTTTTGTGAGTCAAACGTCTTGCAGCTGTCCTGGGAAGCAAGAAACTGAAATTTACTGGACTGAAACCAAGTCTATTCTTGGACTAAAATACCGCTGTTTAACTGCTAACTTTAAGTAGCCGTGGCCTTAGTGTTAGAAATAATAACACTGAGCAACGAGTCGGCACACTCCCAACTCTCATCAAACATTCAGTATGTTGTGTTTGATATGTTATCTGTCTGTTATCAGCTCGGACAGCTGAACCACGCACTTTTGCCACCGATAGTCAGACTTACTGCCGAAGTCGTGTTTTCGAACGTTCAGTTTGGAGATTAAAAGCAACTAAAGGCACTCATCGCCAAGAAAGATCCTCCTGAACCATGTCAGGCGGTGCCGTTTGAACGAGTTCACTCCCGTAGTTTTGCAGATATGTTGGATGCGGGTACGCACTCAGTGTAAACAAAGCACTCGGCTGATAACGAGGAAGCGCGAGTCACGGGATCAACCCGCATTAGGCGGCCCGGACTCTGTAAGTAAACAAATATGGCCGCAAGCTTAACGTTTGACTACTGTTTCCGTAGGTAAACAAACACACAGTTAGCGTCCACTTATAGTTTTTCTTACAAATTGTTTTCAGTTAAGGAGACATCGATACGAGGAAAAAAATGTGCCGATTTTGTGCCTTTTTAAACCAGTTTTTATTCCTTTATTTAGCCGTTTTATTCACTTTGTCTCAGTAAAAATTAAAGTATTTGTTTTTTCATATTTAGTAATAAATTGAATTGTGTGATTTTTCTTTTTAGGAGATCAGTGTTTATTTTTCTTATTCAGTCCTTTTATGAGAAGAGATTTTAAACTAATTTTTTTCTTCCCTCCTGTTTGTTTTTGGTTAAACTTTTTTTTTTTAAAGTTGAATATTTTTGTCCTTTTCTTCTTTCAGACCCTGGCTTTGTCCTACATGACCGGGACTATATCCAGGTAAAACAAAACAAAAAAAGATTACAAAACACCCAATATGATTTAAAAAAAGGCCAAGTATTTTTCCACATTTTATGTATTAATTCTGTCTTTTATTTGGTTTTAGTCACTACGACACAAAAGCGGTGTTTCTGGCTCTTGGGATCACTGCGGTCGTGTGCATCGCCGTCACCGTGTTCTGCTTCCAGACGAAGGTGTGTGTGTGTGTGAGAGAGACAGCTTAGACGTTAAATGGCTGCAGCTTGTTTGCTCTGTAACCCATTCGAGCGTGTTCCAACGTGCCCTCTAGGTCGACTTCACCAAGTGTCAGGGCCTTTTCTGTGTCCTCGGGATCGTGATGTTTGTGACCGGCATCATTGCAGCCATTGTGCTCTCCTTCAAATATGTGAGTTGGAGCTGAAGTCGGCGGGGAAACGAACCCATCGGTCACGGCGCCTTCGCGTTGCCGCGTCTCCTAACGACTTGTTTGTCGTCGTTGCAGATTTACTGGCTTCACATGGTTTACGCAGGTTTAGGAGCCATCGTCTTCACCTTGGTGAGTGTTTCACCTCGGAGCCGAGCTCCTGCGGGGTTTTTTTTCCTTTTGTTTTGTTTTCAGATCGCACGCTGATCTTCTCCGTGTTCTCGCAGTTCCTGGCGTACCACACGCAGCTGCTGATCGGAAACAGGAAGCACTCCATCAGTCCGGAGGAGTACGTGTTTGCGGCGCTCTCCATCTACGTCGACATCGTCCAGATCTTCCTGTTCCTGCTGCAGATTATAGGATCCTCCAGCAAATGAGACGGCCGGGGGGGGAGACTGGGAAGCTGTTCTGTACAGTTTTATTTCACACTCTGCTTTTCCAATAAAACTTGTCGTATTTTGTAAGCCGTGAGGCCATCCAGGGAACACGTCTAAGGGCTGAATCTGATTTTGTTAAAATGTAAATTAGACGCAAGAAGATGCACTTATATTTATACGACTATATATAAACACGTACGGGCGTCAGAATGCCAGCTGTTGCCGTGTTTCTCCTCTCGCAGGACCGAAGTGAAGACAAAGTGTCTAAACATTGTTCTCTGCACAGCTCGGTGCTTCCAACAGCAGCCAATGATCTGCTCTACTTCATGTTAGTCTGGCTTTATATTCTACACTTTTACTCAGTCCTATCATCATCGTTACTAAGGTTCAGAAAAGATATTTACTTTATGATTTAAAGGGCTAAATACATTTTTTGTTGTATTGTTAGATTTGTTCCTGCTTTTTAAGTTCAGATAAGGGAATATTTGCAAAAATGAAGGTTTTTATTATTATTATTTACATTAGTGCCATTGTGTTACTTTAAAAATGGCAGTGTCCCTTCTGGTTCTCAAGACTTCATTTAGTATAAATAAACAAAGTCAAAGTTACACCAAAGCCTTTATTCAACTCAAAAACATTGTATGTCACTGGTGTAGGTTAAATGTAAATATACATATCGCTCTTTAAGAGAAGCTGTTTGCTTTTTAATATAAAATAAATTGTTTCTTTGCTGGGGTGTCTTGTGATTCATGTGCAGTGACACCAGTGGTAATTCTTATTTAAATGCACACTGGCCTCTTTTTATTCAATCCTATCTTTCCTCAGTAGTCCAGGATATGATGGGAGTCATATCTGCCACGCAGAGCGTCATTAGTCCAGTTTTACGCTCTGTGCGTGTTGTTGATAGCGACTCCCCTCGTACTCGCCTTCGTTCGATTGTTTCATCCTCCGTCGGACCTTCAGCTGCTTCAGGCGGTTTTTGTCCACCTGCCTCTTGGCCAGAAGGAATCCGATTATGCCCGTGGGTAGTCCTATCATCCTGAACACACAGAGAGAGATGAGACGAAAGAGTGAGACTGAGGAAAATGATCCAGATGCTTAAAGGCAAGAGTTGTAACGCTTCTAAATAAACTGCAATATTTTCAGCTCTGCCCCGAAGCACCATGTTTCGTTAGTGTTACCTAATGGAATAGTTGCTACCTATTTATGTACAAGTTTGAGGCAACAGAGAGAAACTGCTGATTGTTTCCTTAATTTACCAAAGTCACTCTGGTTCCTGTATCTCACCTCCACCGAAGAGGTCATTCTGTCTGTGGACAAGATTACTCAGAAAGTTATGAAGGATGAAAATTTGCAGCAAACATCAAACATGGTACAAGGAAGAAGTGATCAAAGGTCAAGGTCACAGATCAGCCCGTGCTCTAACCCGACAGCTTTACATCAGGAACGCTAAACTGCACAGCTGGACACATTTAGGTCAAGGGTCATCACCACTGATTTCAAGATCATGGGGTCAAAGGTCAAGGTCACAGTTGACCTAGTGCTCTAACTCTGCAACAGTGTAATGAAGGGAAGTCAAACCGCACAGCTGGACACCTCATGGGTCAAAGATGATGCTTGTTGGTTTCAAAGTTCATGGGGTCAAAGGTCAAGGTCACAGGTATACCTCTCTGGTCCTACATGTGACCCTTTTGTTACCTCCACCAAGGAAGTTCTTTCCTGTTGTGTCCATTGGTTTGTTTGCTTGTCTGTTAGACAAGATTAGGTAAAAACTAATGAACAGATTTGGAGGAAATGTTGAGGTTGTCACAAAAAACAAACAAACAGTGGATGAAATTTTGGTGCTGATCCAGATCATGATCTGGATCACAATTTAATCCATGAAAGCAAACTCTGGCCTTGGTGGAGGTTTTTTGGGTTTTCTTTTTCTTTTTTAAGAGTTATTCTGTTGATTGTGGAGTTTGAGCTCATCCCATACAAAGTTCACCTCATTACACAGATCGTGTTTACTGCCAGCTGGCTTGCTTAAACCCAGCTTTTAATTAATTTTGTCATTCAGCCTAAAAATGCTGAAAAAAAAAGTCTGTGCCTAAAATATTTCCCAAGATCGATTTAGATCCAAGCGAGCTCAGCAGAGACTCCACTCTGAACATCTGTAAGGAAACTCCTTGATGTTTTATCAGTCTTTTACTGAAAGTATTTGAACCTTTGATGAACAACCTTCAGAGCGTTGTTAGGCTCTGCTCCGATATAATAGGGGTGCAGCAGAGGCATCTGCATTTCTTATGGGCAAAACAGTATCCAGACAGGACAACATCCTGGCCTCTGAAGTCCTATCAATGCCTTCAGTCAGACGCTTCATGGCACCATGCAGGAAAACAGATTATCTAGCTCCGTTATTCCTTCTGCCATCAAGTTATTCCAGTGGCTCGAGTGGTTTAAACACAATGCTAATCCTTGTTGTTGTGCATATCCACCTGCACTCTCACGCCCATATACACACAAAACAGCAAGTTTTGTGTGTATATGGTAATTCAGTTCGGGTGCCGAACTGAATTACCTCTTGGGGATAAATAATGTTATTTAATCTGGATGAGAGGACAGACAATATTTGGGGCAATTATAATTTTCTGTATTATTATAAACAGTAAACTATAACATGAGAGAAATTATTTTATTTACTTCCAAGACATAAGTGGGAACAGTGTTGGATGATGTGTGTTAATGTTATAAACATTTTGTTATCACTCAGAGAAGCTTCTCATTTTAAATCAGAACCTGACCTCATCTATCCATATAATTTCAGAGACTTAATGAATTGTTGGTGGAGCACACCGACGCTGCCTTGGCAGTGGATAGTGGTCCATCTCCACTATTTACTGTTGTTACTATAAAACAATAAGATGGCAGGAAAGAATTGTTCCAGTGCTGCAGAGGAATAAACTCTTTGGGTGAATTTCTACCTCCTACTTGGAGCAGTGGTTCCCAACCCTGGAGGGTCACTATCCTGCATGTTTTAGTTGTTTCTCTGCTTTGAATGACTGAGTGATTAAAAGGCTTCTGCAGAACCTGAAGACCTGCTGAAGATCAGGGAAACAACTAAAACATGCAGGATAGTGTTCCTCCAGAGTTGGGAATTACTTACAATTTAACCCCCAAATAAAATCCTTCATCATTTTTTCTTGCTCCTCTTTTGTGCCAACAAAAAATACAAGCAAATATGTTCATTTATTTCACGCATACCTCCCCTTTTTATGTCACTTTTGCATCAAAATAAAACCTCTGTTGGTGTTTGTAGTAGTACGTGAGACGCTGCACACAGGCAGGGGTGTGAGCAGGGAGTGGCGCAGACTCACCAGGCATAGCCTATCTTCATCATGGGGTTCTTCGCCTTCCTCCTGGGGATGTATTCAGGACCCTCCGGCTCCTCCTCCTCGGCCCCGCCGCCGGCCGGGCTCTGCGGTCCGGCCCTGGAGCTCCACAGCCCGGCAGAGGGGGAGACGTGGAGCCGCGAACGGTGACACGCTGCTGGGGTCAGGAGGCGCTGCGTGAGGAGCAACCGGCAGGGAGCAAGGTGCAAACCTGAGGGGTCAATTTAAGCTTTTTTTAAAACAACTTTGACGACCTCTTATTAGGATGTACGCATGCTGATAAAAGTGAGAACACGAAACAAAACATCTAAAAAACAAAAAGGTAACGAAGTCGTGAAACCACACCAAAGACAACCTCATTTATTAAGTTATAAATAAAACCTGCTAATGTGTCAAATTCACTAATGGTGACCATTTTCGTCTGTAACAATGTTTCACCTGTCAGAGCTGTTCGCACCGCAGTCACACAGGAGGCCGCCATGTTTGTTGAGCAACAACAAACGCACATGCGCAGTACATCTTTACGTAAACATGAAGGCTCAATCTAGTGGTCAAAACGGGTATTGCACTAATATAAAATTCACCAAAACACGAGTTTACAAAAGCATTTTTTTAATAATTGAACTAACATTTTAAACTCTCTTTATGAAAGTTACAAAAAAACATCAACTTGGAAACATGTTTTTAAACCTAGGTGTGTATGTCTATTATACATTTTCAGAAAGAAATGAGCACTTACACAGTTCAGACAAGTTTAATTGACTGAAAAAAAAGTCAAAAACATTTGGAAGAAACAGCAGCATATTTACAACACCTTACTTTCCCCCTAGAACCTCAGAATTTCTTCTTTGTACAGCTGAGGTCAACTCAAAAAGTCAGTCCAACAGCATCTCCAACACTTGCACACGGTACATATGAGCATCGGCAAAACGTCACAAACGCCAGTTGTGTTGTTTAAAGCTGTAAAGAGGAGGATTTAGTCCTCCAGGATGTAGTTCGGGTTCACGACCAGAACAGCGTCTTCCTCTGTGCTCTCGGACTCGGAGCCCTTCAGTCCTGCCTGAGACAGCTCGATGAGGATGTGATCCTGAAAGCAGAAGCAGAATTTAAAGTTTAAAACACACAGGAGTGAAATTAAACGTCTTAAATTAAATTATTACTGAGGGTTGACTCACATAGTGCACCAGCCTGTGGATGACCTTCTCTATCAGTCCCTTCTTGTTGATCAGCTCTTCTTCGGAGTCGATCTCTGACTCGATCTCCTTCAGATACCAGTTAACCACTGAGGTTTTCTTCAGCTCCTCCTCTTCCTCAGCTGCGACAAAGGAGGAAAATTAGCACAATGGTCGGGTGAAGCACAACCCCGGGGTGGGAAGAGACAAACGGGAGCAGGGTCGCCTCTTTACCGTCCTCCGTTCGGCGCAGATGCAGGACCAGCAGGTTGGAGATGCGTTTGTAGTCAGCGAAGGACAGGCGGAGGGACGGTTTGGGCTGGGCGCCGGGCTCGGCGTGACCGTTTACACCGTCGGCGTGGCCGTTAATACCATCAGCATGACCGTTGATGCCATTTACTCCATTTGGGATGTTGTTTCCTGCAAAAAAAAAAAACAAAACGGTTGGTTCACAGGTCTCAGCCAGCAGTGCGAGCGTGCGTGTAAACGAACACGTCTACACGGAGAGTTAAATGAGTTGCGACCCTACCGTCCTCCTGCTGCTCCTCCTCCAGCTCGTCCTCCTGCTCCAGGTTGACGTCAGGCGTCTCCACTCGGATGATGGACTTGTTGAGGAGACGGAAGGCTTCCTTCACGTGCTTGGGCTGCACCTGGAGGCATGAAGAGGGGAAAAAAGCAAACATCAGTTTTTGTATCAATCATACACATTTACCTTTATAATCGCCTGGTAACGACTTTACTCCTGTCATCACATACATCATGAACCACCGGACTGTTTTCAATAAATAAAACATTTAGAAAGTTATTACTGGATGAACCAAGATGGCTGCTCAGTTAATTCTACATCTCTCCCTGCACCTTCAGCGCCTCTGAACGGGTCCTTTTTGCCGCCGTACCTCGTCACAGCAGTGCATGCGGGCCATGGCCTCCGAAAGGCGGATCATGCTCTCCAGCTGCCGCACCGTTATCCTCCAGGCAGATTTGGACACGCTGCCCGAGCCGTCGCGCTGCCGGAGACGCTTGTACTGCTCGACGATGAACTCCTCAGATTCACTGGAGATCTGCAAAACGCACACGGGGACAGAACCGTAACACCCAGGGCCGCCGAAAGGCAAAAGGAGGAGGGCGATAAAGGGTTAGAACTTAGACAATAACACAGATATTGACCTAAAATTTGGTGTCAATATAGTTGAGAGTCATTCACAACACATAGTACCCTTAACTATAGGTGTCAACCCTGTTTGTCTGGACCGGTAGTAGCTGACAGTCGCCCCCAATGCATACTTTGAGCACGGCGCCTCAACATAATGTTATTTTTGAGATTTGACCGAAAAAAACTACAATTTTTTTCCTACATCAACAAGAAATGTCAACTAAAAATCATGACAAATAAAATAAAATGAAGTCAGTGCATACTTAAACCCAGAGCACACACACACCTTGGGTTTGAACTGCCTGGCGAAGAGCAGGTATCTGCGGATCTCGTCCAGAGAGTACAGTCTGTCCACAGACTCCTCCACACGCGAGTGCAGGTCCACGATCCGCCTGGCGATGGCGTAATCTGTAACCTGAAGGTGCAAGAAGTAGAAGTTGAAGACGTGCAACGGAGAGCACACAAAACGGCCGCTTTAAGAGGAATTCAGCGGCACCTCGTTACATTCGTCCACCAGGATGAAGAAGAGGTCGAAGCGGCTCATGATGGGGGCCGTCAGGTTGACGTTCTGCTTCAGGCTCTTGCTGCGGTCGTAGCGCCCGCTGACGGGGTTGGCGGCAGCCAGGATGGAGGTGCGAGCGTTCAGGGTGGCCTGAAACAAAACTCGGATTGAAACTCCACAGAGAAAGAAAAAACAAATCCAACCTTTTCCCCGCTTGTATTTGAGGCCCTTGAGGGCCAGTTCTGTCAGGTCTGCGAGCGTCACCTTGACTCCAGCCTTGGTGATGCTGATCGTCTGCTGCTCCATGGCTTCGTGAATGGCCACCTGGTCCTTGAGGTCCATCTTATCAAACTCATCAATACAACACACGCCCTGGGAGAGGTATCAGGGACATTTTTAGGAACAGAACGAACAGACAGTCAAGACAGCCTCAGCTCCTGATTCTCACGTTGTCTGCGAGCATCAGAGCTCCAGCCTCGATGACGAACTCGTGTGACTCCTCGTCTCGGACCACGGCCGCCGTCAGACCCGCAGCGCTGCTGGCCTTCCCGCTGGTGTACACGGCTCTGGGACTGAACTCCTCCACGTGCCTGTCCACGCAGATCCATTCAGTTAAAACAAAAAACAAACAACAATCATTTGGTTTACAGCACAATCTGAGCTACTAACTTCAGGAACTGGCTCTTTGCTGTGCTCGGGTCTCCCACAATGCAGACGTTGACGTCCCCTCTCAGGGAGGTTCCCTCCATGGTCGTCTTGGGAACGCCCCCGAACAGCATGAGCAGGATGCCCCGCTTCACCTCGTCATTGCCTGCGGGATCGACAATCGGCCACGTTTAAAGGACACGGCCTGGCGGCTGCAGGGAGGACGCGGCAGAGGGCCGATCACTGACCGTGGATGGTGGGGAAGAGGCTGGTGCACAGGTTGTGGTACAGGTTTTTGTCCTGGCTCATCTCGAACACCTTTTCCCACTCCTTCTCCGTCATCTGGCTCTTGATGCTTTCGGCGGTTTGCTCCTCGTCCCGCAGCTCCTTCCCACCAAACTACAACAGAAAAAAACAAAACAGGACAAGAGTTGTATTTCCTCTGCGTGCACAACAACGACAGTGTTTTCGCTGCAGCGAGTGGTTCTTACTCGTGGGTTGGTTGGGGCAACGTTGCAGGCCAGGAAGGCCAGTCTGTAGGACAGCTCTCTGACACCCAGAGCCTTCAGTCCTCTTAAACCCTCCGACTCGAAGCCCCGGGAACCTCCGGCCACACGAGTGCTGGTCTCTGACCGCACGCCTGGGGAAACAACACCCACGCAGATGATTAGGAGACCGAAGGGCGCGACGAAGCGTTTCGTTTCCCGAGAGTAAAAACCGCACCAGGAGTGCTGAGCTGAGAGACGTCCGGCACGACGATGAGGGTCCCGGTGAAGTCGCAGCGGTCGCCGGCCTGAGCCATCTCCACAGCTTCCGCCCTCAGGACGATCTCGAGGGAGCGCGGGATGGAGCCCCGCGGCAGCTCCGCCTGCGTCTCCTGGATCCGCACCTGGCCCAACGAGAAGCGGACCTGGATCAGAACCCGCGCGGCAACGCTGCCTTCGCGACGCGGCCACCCCGTGCTTTACCTTCTGGAAGTCGATGAACTTGGACTTGTGCGTGTCGAGGTGGAAGCGGGAGCGGTTGCTGCAGACGGGGTTTCTGCAGATGGTCGGCGGGGAGTACTTGAACTGCTGAGGGACGTCCTTGATCAGCGCCTGGCAATCCATGCACAGGAAGGTACCGCTCACCTGCAAGCGCAACATTTCACCGAGTTACTACACCGCCCATCTGTGAGGCGCTCTGCTGAAGGGGCGGAGCTTCTTACCAGCTCAGGGTGCACTGGGTGCGTCCTCACCACCTGACCGCTAATCTTCACCAGGGTACCGATACGCAGTGAGGACAGCTCACGGATCCTGGAACAGAAACACCATCAGTGTTTTCCTACACCTTCAACAAGTCGGCCGAGTTAGGACCCTACGGCGTCTTACTTGTGTCTGGTGGGCAGATCCTCGATGGCGACGTAGAACTCCTTGTTCAGAGGAACATTCCCGTGATCCCGAGCAAAGTTGCGCACAGCTCGGCACAGGTAGGGATACACTCTGAAAACAAAGTTTCCCCTCGGGTTAATCCACAAATAAACCCCACCTGAGCTGAGCTCATGAAGAGTACCCATAATTCAATTTTACCGCCTGTTACCTCCTATTTGAGAGAAAATCGTGACACTTTAATTTATACCTTTAGGTTCAAACTCAATCTTTGGGGTGAATAAAGGTGTATTAAAAGTTATTTAACCAAACTGATTAACATTATTCTAACCACCCATCAATGAGCATTTGCTGGAAGTTTCATTGTAATCTTTAAAGATTTTAAAGATTTGTAGGAAATGTGACTTTTTTTTTGCGGTGGACAGCACCTTTTCACGTTGTTCAACGTTAATTAATTAGCCCAAACTTTTGAGATTCATTCTTTTTAATCCAGATACATGATCTGGGTAGCATTTAAAAGTTACCAGAGCTACCACCAGAAAGAAAAATGAAATATAATATATATATATATATATATATATATATATATATGTGTGTGTTTTTGTATATTTTTGTATAATGTCGTCTCGACAGAAGTCTGGTCTCTATCCTAACTCGCCCCTCCTGGCTGGACCAGGAAACTTCACGGCGATGGAAACGGTTTCTAAACCTCCCGACCATCAGGCTGGTTCAAAGAAGGCTGCTGGTTCTCGACTCCGCCCGGGAAGAAAACTGCATCCGTTCCATTTTTGGTAAAGAGCCACATGCAATCCTACCTCTTTCTTATTAAATTTACAGTAATTATTGATGTTGGTCAGTTAGCTGCCGTGCTACGATAAACCAAGAACCTGATCTTGTTAATAAACATCACAGCACCGGTTAGTTTGGCATCACTGAGGTCAGAGAGCGAGCCTTAGGAGGATCTGTGTTGACGCATTATCAGATTTTACTGCATTATTCTAACCAGCGGTTGGTCGACAAGCTGAAATGGTTTCATGAAAAACCGGACAAGCTTTGCATCACTGATCGTCTTGATTATCTCCAGGAGTGTCTTTAATCTCAAATGTACAGCGAGTGTGTTCAGTGTTTTATAGAACTTGACTGCCCCCTGCTGGAGCCTGGTGCAACACCTTCGCCTCCCTAAGAAAACCTCTTGATCCGCCTCTGGATCCAGCTGTTTGTTTTAACATATCCCTCCCCTGTTAGCAGATCATGAGAGTGACGGGTCCGGGAGATGGGCTCACCTGTAGTACTCCTCCTGGATGGTGGTGGCCAGCTCCTGGTTGAAGCCCTCCAGGTCGGTGAAGCTCACCAGCAGGGTGTTCCTCTCGGGCCGGATCAGCTCCTCGGCCTCCCGGACGTACTTCACCTCCCCATCCCCGCTCTGAAACCTGATCAAAACGAACACGTAATAATAAAAATAAAGGTTTAACACACAAATCACGTCGCAGCGCAGCACCGGATCCGTGTAGTGAGGCCGACTTACTCCTCCAAGAAAGCCTGGAACAACTTCTGGCACTTCTCGGACAGCTCATCCTTCACCATCGTCCCGGCGTTCTCCGCGGCTGCTGAGGCAACATCCATGCTGAGAGTCGGTCCAAGCGCGGGATGAGGGAAAAAACCAAACAAAAAAAACAAAACAAAAGAGTCAAAAACTGCAGCGAATTTCCACACCGGCTCACACGGCTGCACGCGGCTCGCTCGCCTTCGTCACAAACAGGAGAGACGTTTCGCGCGAAAACAACCCCCTCCAGAGCACGTGACGTTTGGCGCGCCGCTCTCGACCAATCCGCGCGGGCCTTCGACCGTTTTCCGGGATCGCAGCCAATCGGAGGAGAGGAGACGCAAAAGCTCGCGCGTCTTTTCCCCGCGAAACGCTTCCGCCGCTTCAGCCGGCCGTTTTTTACAGTCAGGCTTCGTCATATCTGCCTAAAACTGACTAAACCTTTTAAATTCAGGAGCAGCAGATGTTTTGAGGTTTGATAACATCAATAAGACTAAATGAAGTCTCAAAGTAAATATTTTGTTGTAGATGTCTCAATAACAACCGCTAGGTGGCAGTAATTACTCAGATTTTGATTTGTTTAAACTGTAAACTATGCTGTCATTAATAGTGACACAACGAAACTCACACCACTCAGTGTAATCTCTTGTATATAATAGTATACTGCAATATAATAATATAATCACTTCTAAAGCTAAATTTCCCAATATTAAGTCCAATATCAAGATTTTAAATACTTGTCAGTCAGTATTTGCAGAGGCCTTTTTGCTGTGGTGTTTTCTGTTCAGGAGATTTTATTGTTTCAAGCCAGTGTGTTTTATCAATGCAAATACTACAAATGATGACCAGTTTAATGACTGACACGTTTTAGGAGTAATAACAACAATAAATACTAAATAATAATGAGCTGTGGTTCAGACTTGTTGCTTCAGTCCTGAGTGATCAGACTGCATTCAGGTAGCACTAAATACAGGTCTGAATGGCCTCAGTGTGCACTGAAAACGTCTTCACCCAGACCATCTTCGGAAGTGGTCTGGACCGCTTTCAGCCGCATCTTTGTTAGTCTGAACACAATCCGTCCTGAACTCCACCGGAGGCCCTCCTACTGAACTGGTGTGAGCACACACCGCATTCGCAGAGTTTTTACCTGGAAGGATAAAAAAAGAAATGAAAGGTTTGCTCAATTGCTGGATGATTAAAGATAATTAAACAGTCAACAGAACTGGAAGTGGCAGAACTGAAGATGTTGAGGTTCTCCTTGGGAGGGACAAGGATGGACAGGATTAGGAATGAGGTCATCAGAGGTCCAGCACAGGTTGAACAGCTGGGAGATAAAGTTAGAGGTCAGACTGAGACAGTTTGGACATGTGCAGAGGAGGGACAATGGGTATATTGGTAGAAGGATGTTAGAGATGCAGCTGCCAGGAAGAAGACGAAGAGGAGACATATGGAAGCAGTTAGAGAGGACATGGAGGGAGTTGGAGTGAAGACAGAGGACACAGAAGACAGAGTTAGATGGAGGAGGATGACTCGCTGTGGAGACCCCTGAAAAAGGGAACAACTAAAAAAACAAAAGAAGAAACATCCATGAGAATATTTGTTTATTTTTTGGGCAAAATCTTTAGCAAACTGTTTATTAAAATCCTTAATAAAAATATCCCATAAACAAAGTGGATTACCAGGATACAATCTTTTGAGGTTTTCTTTGCTTTAACGTTGATTCTGGTTGTTTTTGGATCCGCTGTGTTCACTGTAATCTACAGCAAGTTGTGTCAATCACAGGCCAATTTGAGCAGCATTATGTTGCATTATAATCACCTAACTAAACACAGAACTGATGTTATGTTCACAGTAAATCTGTGTAAAACAGTTGACGGCTGTCAGTCCACAGAGTTTAAATACAATGGATTTTTACTGGTTCAAATCTTGAGTCTTTGCTCTCACACTGACCTCTGTGAACTCACTAATCATTGCATGCACATTTCCTTCTAATACGTTTGTTAGGTAATTAAGTGTGTTAAGAGATAACTTTATAAAAATACAACTCAAATAGCTCTAAACTGTGTTTTGTCAAACTAATAATATAGTTCAGATATCTGGATGTACTGTCATATTTATAGAAACATCAGCAGACCTGCTGTCACACTGTTTGTTGTTCAGCTGACAGCTGACTGGGACGTAGTTACATCTTCATCTGCATACAGCAGATAGCTGATGTCTAATTTCAAAAACGTTTAGGGCTACGAGTGTGTCCACTGAATAAGACAGGACAAACAAATAGGAAAATGCATCACAAGACAGAATCTTCTTCCTCTCTAAATCAGCAGATCGTGCCATTAAAAAACAGGAAAAAATATTATAATATTAAAATTCAAAGTGGAAACAAATGCCTCTTTATTATTTTGTATTTCTTTATTTTTAATCTACAGTTAATAATTGCAAATTAAAAAATAAACAAAAAAACATGTAAACTGTGCAGAACTACACAAGAAAGAATAGATATAAAAAGCTGAAGCTTAACCAGAGTGTTTTTTTAAAAAAATCAGTCATTCGGGAATATTTATTAGGTTTATTTATCAGTGTTTTCTTTAGGAATGAGGCTAATAAACGTGATTAAACGTGTATGTCTGTCCGCACGGAACAAAACTGAAGCTCCTGGAGGAAACGTGAGGAAAATGTTAAGAAGAAAACCATCTGATTTCTGTTCAACAATCCCTCTATCTGTCGCTGAGCTCCCGTCATTCTCACGCCTCCACCTGCTGAGGTCAACTCAAACCCTCCTGGCAGCCTATTGGTTTCACCTGTCACATTGTCTGAACCCGACAGGAACAAGGCAGGAAGTTGTTGCAGGTCATTTGGACCCGGCCCAATCTCTCCCTTTTTTATTTCTTCTTTTTGTCTTGACCTCTGGTTTTCCCACAATTGTTCAGCAGCAGGAAGCTCAGCCCGGCTGAACAAGAGGGAACCTGGCCATCTGTAAGACGAACTCACAAAACCCCACACACACTCAAGATCTGTGCCATGGTGGCTCAGAGAATACTAGCTACAAGCAACATTAAATACCCCCCAAACCTGTATATATAAGGAATTACACCCCCTGACTAAGAGAACTAGTCTATACCTGTAATATTAAGACACATTCAGATTCAGGCGCAGGACGCAGGAGCAGATCGAACACCTAATGAGGTGACACTCTTGCATACAGACGCAAAACCAGCTTGTGCTGAGAAATGAAAACCTTTGATGGAGTCTGGTTTTGTGGTGGCAGGTGACAAACAAAACAATGGGTACAAACAGTTGTGCGAGAAGCAGGATATGAACAAGAAGAGAGAGCAAAATATGGTTTAAAGGGGATATTTCCTGGCTTGTTTGTGTTTAGGCTGTGACACATTGTCATTGTTAAGGCGGTGTGCTCTTATGCACTAACGCTGAAACCAAACTGACCCACATTAGGGGTCTTAACATGAGTTAAATCAAACTGAATTTAATGTCACTGGATCGTGCTAGTCTTGTCATAATGGTTGTCAGGGACTGAAGTCCTTACAGCGGTTAATCAAACAGTCTAAATTGGGACTTCAGCTATAATTTGGAAATGAAAGTATAAACACTCAGGAAGCTAACCAGAAGCTCTGCACATGAACAGTCTTGCCCCTTCACACTAACTCTGTGTATATAAATCTTTATATCTCCAACACCTAAGCTTCAGCGACAGCTAATCTGACAGAAACTTTACGATATTCCTGATGGAAGTGCCCCAGGCTGCACTCAAAGTGCCACAGCTAACTGCTGCTGCTGTTTGCACTTGCAAATAATTCTGTAAATAACTATTTCTGCTTCTTCGAACCGAGTTCAGAAAGCCATCTACGACAGGTAAGACATTAACTGTTCATCACCTTACCAAAGAGCTACACTTCAAAAGATTCAAACTATTCCTTAAACACGTTCGCAGCTGTTTTTGCAATGATAACTTTTTATTTTATCTTTTGAACTACAACTTTTCCCCCCACCAAACGTCTGTGTTTGTCTCCATTTTGGGATGGTAGTGGCTCAGGATTTGTCCTGTAACTGGAGGGTTGCCAGTTCGAACCCCCATTTTGTCTGTCTCAGCCGTTGTGTCCTTGGGCAAGACACTTTACCCACCTTACCTTCTGGTGGTGGTCAGAGGGTTCGGTGGCGCCGGTGTGATGGCGGCCTCACTTCTGTCAGTCTACAATGTAGCTCACCACCATCAGTGTGTGAATGATTGTAGTGTGAAGTGCTTTGGGGTCTTTGGACTAGATAAAGCGCTAAATAAGTGCAAACCATTTACCATTTTAACTCGTAGCCCAGAGAGAAACCCTGAGACGAATGCTAATACTTGTAATAGGCTTACTTCAGAGACTATTAATCTTAACTCTGTAAATCTGAATCAAGCAGCTGTTTCAGATCGTGTTTAACGTCAGCGAGGCTGCCGGCAGGGTCATGTTTGATGTTCATCGTGGAGTAGCATGTTCGATATCACATTAGCTATTTTATGATCTTTAATTGGTTTTCTGTCTCTTGTGTTTTCAGCACTTTAGGTACTGCAGTTGTTTTCAAAAGTGCTCCATAAATAAACTTGACTTTTTAGATGAATCCCACAGTTTGTGCAATAAAAATAACCCACTGATGGACAGCCTTGCCCACTCTGCCTGATGTAAGAATGATGACAAAAATTTGTTTAGTCATGAACGTGACCCTTTCATCCACACGTATGCTTTGTTTTTTATCTGTGCATTGTTTTATTTTTAGGAAGAAGACTAAATAAATCAAGAATAAACCAGAAAAATTGCATTTCTTAGGAAAATGCAGTGTAAATGCTTATTGCTTAATGATTTAGCTGAAACCTGGTAAAGAAGCTGAAACTGTGAACTGTCAATGAAAGTTGATTTTGAGCCGTTGAAGTCGTAGCCAAAAATAGTTGCTGAAATTTGCTGAAAAGGCTGATACTGGGCAAAACAAAAGCTTAGAGTAGCAGAGACAAGACAAGAGATGGGCCAAAAAAGAATAAATCTACAACAGAAAGCTAAATAGGAAGATAGATGTAGTAAGAAGGAGGAGAAAAAGCATAAAGGAGTAGAAATCAAATCAAAAATATAAAAGAAGCACCAAAAACAGCCTAACAAAACCTAAAAACATCAGAAAAAAAACTTGAAAAAAGCCTAAAAAACAGAAACAGCAGAACAGAGCTTAGAAACTATGGGGCGCCGTTTGTAAAGGAGCTTGTGCTCAAAATTCATGCCTAAATTTTGTCACATTTAGCTTCAAAC
>NC_051449.1:18504926-18533878 GCF_001649575.2 Kryptolebias marmoratus | reverse complement strand
TAGCTGTAACAATTACATGTAACTAGCTAAATGTTGTAAAAAGTGACATCAGAAAATCAACACTACATTTTAAAACAGTGTTTGAAGCTAAATGTGACAAAATTTAGGCATGAATTTTGAGCACAAGCTCCTTTACAAACGGCGCCCCATAAGAAACAGGAAAAAAAACAACTTTGAAAACAGCCAAACAAAATGCTAATACAGCAGAACTTAAAACCAGCTGAACAAGCCTTAAAACATCGGAACAGAACTTGTATTGTTTTCAGAAGTGCTCTATAAATAAACCAGACTTTTTAGGTGAATCCCACAGTTTATGCGTAAAGAAAGCCACTGATGGACAGCCCAGCCCACGCTGCCTGATGTGGTTCAGGATCAGACTCTTCGGTGGGTCTGTTGTCATTCATATCAGCTGTGTTGGTGAGAGCAGAGCTGCTTTGGTGCTTAATTGTTTTAGCTGCTTGTTTTTCCTAAAGTGAGCTGCAGGAAGTCTTTCCTGTTTTGAATACGCTATGAATAGAAGTGAATTGTGTGCATGTTTGTGTTTTGTTTTCTTCTTTCCCGTGTATTTGTGAATGTGTCGAAGAGAAGTTGAGGAGGGTGTGTGTGTGTGTCAAACTGCAAAAGGCATCAGGTAAGTGTGTTTCCCACATGCTTCTATACACAAACCACTTCAGATGACTGGACGTAGCTGGTGATTTATGACCTGCCATAATCAACTCCTCACCAACTGTAGCTTATTTGCCTTTCTTTTTCTCACACCCACGCAGCCCTGCTCTTCATCATCTCCACCTCATTTCATCTTCGCCTCAGGAAACAGGACATGGCAAACTTCCAGCCTCTGTTTCTCTCACTTCCCCGTGTGCGAGCATTAAAGCAGTGAAACAAACCGAGCCGTCCGACCCGCTCGAGCTTCCTCCTGTCTCACGGAGAAGGAGCAAACTGTTTATATCGTTAAAACGAATCCAACCCAAACACACAAACACACCTGGCTATCACACGCCACACCACACAGGCACGGTTTCATTTTTCGAAGGAACTTTGCTGTGTTCACGCTCCGGATATGTGGGCTGCAATGCCACACAGCTGAACTCTAATCAGTATAGAGGGTTAAAAGCTGATGGTCTATAAGGTTAAACATTCGCTTTGGAAGTGATTGTTGTAATTTTTAAAATAAATCACTGTCCCACAAAACATGTCAGCAACTGACTGACAGTTAGGAAGAAATACATTCGATCCATGCTTGTTTTTCTTCTTATGCCCTTCTTATGTTTTTTTCTTTTAGCGATAAAACTAATGAACTCTTTCATCCCTTATCTCATTAGTGAGCTTTTTACTTGTCTGAAATCGGTTCATGTGGAAGTTAAAATAAGATTTATATCAGGGCCAGAGAGGGCTGCATTTAGACGTGGAGGCCAGGAATTCACACTGTTTCAGTCAGGAAGAAGAGAAGAAAAATCACTTTCACATGTATGAGTACTTTGCACATTTTATTCAAAACATGTACAGCAGTAAAAAAAACAACCATATATCAACAGTATTTACACTAGAACTTCCACAGAGAAGAAGTCATGGACCAGCAGACTGCTCCTCATATTCTCTCAATCTTTCTGTTAACTTTCTTGAGTGTATTTTACAATATGTACAGCACAAAAGAAGCAAAAGCACAACTAGCTGGAATGTAAACTGGAGGACTCGGACTCGGTGGTTGTGGAAGTCCCAGGGCGTCTCCGGGGTAAGATCTTTAAACTGGAGGCCCGACTCAGAGTCAGGGCTCTGCGGGCTGAACTCTTAAACCCGGCCCCCAGGAAGGCGTACAGCAGCGGGTTCAGGCAGCAGTGTGCGAACGCCATGGGCTCAGCCACCGACAGCCACATCCCTAAAGCGGCCTCCAGCCTGCAGCTCCGAGGCAGGACCTCTAGCCGCAGCAGGGCGTCCACAGAGATGCCCACTCCGTAAGGCAGCCAGCACACGAAGAAGCAGAGTACCAATGCGATAGTAGTCCTGACTGCCCTCCGCTTCTGCCTCTGCCCCCCCAGCGGGCCTCGGGTCAGTCTGGTGACGATGACACAGTAGCACACGAGGAGAACCAAACCGGGGATCACCAGACCCACCAGGACCAGCTGAAGGTGGAAGACTGCCACCCAGATGGGAGCACTTTCTGCAGGGTAAAGGCGCTGGCACACAGTGGAGCCCTCTCCTCCTTCCTGAGTTCTGGCAAAGACCAGATCCGGCACGGCGAGAAGTCCTGCAGGCAACCACGCACCTGAAGAGTGCAGGAAGATAAACAGAGGTCAGAGACAGCAGGAGAGAAGACAGGAGCGAAGGCCAGTTGCTGCTACTCACCTACATACACCAGTCTGTGAGCCAGCAGCTGCCTCAGCCCTCCACTGTTGGTGTCTGTGGCCCGGACCACCGCCAGGTACCGGTCCAGGCTAATGAATGCCAGGATGAGTACGCTGCCATACAGGTTGACGGTATAGATCACATGAACACCGATGCAGGCGGCTGCTCCGAAACGCCAGTCGGTCAGGGCAGCGTCCACTGCCCAGAACGGCAGCGCCAGAACAAAGAGCAGATCAGCAGCAGAGAGATGGAGGCGATATCGGTCCGTCAGGCTGCACTTGGACCTGTGGAAAAGACAGAATCCGGTCATGCACTCAGCTCAGACGCTCACTGGAGCCAAAGCCCCCACCATCAGTCCTCCTCCAGGGGGTCTCACCTGCGCTGGCAGCCCAGCACCATGACCACCAGGCCGTTCCCTGTGATGCCCAGGATGAAGATCAGGGAGTAGACCACAGGCAAGAAGACCCGCTGAAGCTCTGCCGTCATTATGTGTTCCACACCACAGGGCTCCTCCAGGTCCGCTCCCTCCTCCCCGGATCCAGAGCCAGAACCAGAACCTGTGTCGTTGGCGTCATAGTCGAAGACGATATGCTGGAGATAGATGATAGATGATGATGAAGGAAAAGCCAACTACAGATGTTTTAATGACACTTCCACGCTCGACTAGATCATCTTACCTCATAGTACGACATGTTGAAGAAGGTCCTCCTCCTTTCTTGGCAGAGTGAAGCTGAGATCTCAGTCTGAGGGGTTTTTATAAATCCGTTCAAGCTCCTCCCCAAACACACCAGCGCATCTGTGCGCCTGCTGAAATGCTTTTCCTGTTTTCGAGGTGTCAGCTGCTGATAGTAGATCTATCACAGGATACTGCCTTGTTGCGTGTGTGCTGTTTGAATTGTTTTAGCCCCTGAGACCTCTGGTTTGTTGTCACTCGGGTCTATTGGCAATAGGAAGGAGAGCCAATGAGAAACAAACAATGTGTGTGTGTGTGTGTGTGTGTCCAAACTTCTTGCTTGGTTAAATCAGGACAAGCAGACATATATTTAGCTCAGACTGGACAGTGAACATATGTGCGTCACTATTTTATATGATGCATGAAAGCATGTACACATGAACATGCATGAGAGAGAGAGAGAGAGAGAGAGACCTACGAGAAACGGGGTGTTATATTCTGTAAATAAATGTGAGATGAATATCAGCCTTCCTCTGCTCAGTTCTGGTAAACACACTCTGATCTCTGTCAGCGAAGCATCACGTCTGTCTTTATGGAATCAGTGTGACTTCTATCTGAGAGTAAACGAATATTTGGATTAAAAATGTAACTTCATGGAGAAGGGCTGTGAGCAATCTTTACCTTTAAAATGTGAACTTTTTTATTAAAGTAGACAGTTTTCCATCCATCCGTTGAATTTCTTTTACCCGCTTTTCCTTTTCAGGTCACAGGGGAGCTGGGGTCCTCGCTCTGCGAGAGGCAGGGGACACCCTGGACAGGTTGCAAGTCCATCACAGGGACACACAGAGACAAATGACCATCACTCCCACCTAGGGGATAATTTAGAGTTACTGGTTAACCTAACATGCATGTTTTTGGTCTGTGGGAGGAAACCGGAGTCCTCTCAGTTCATGGTGATGTAAAACAGGTTTTGTTGTGAACAGAAACACTGGTTCTGGTTACTAGTTCATAAAAGGCTTCAGTCCTGGTGGTTCCTGGTTGTTCCTGAATGTCCTACTCAGTTTCTGAGTGGAACAGTTTGGGTCTTCGCCCAGACTTTGGTAAAGCGGAGACACATCCAGATAACTTGTACTTATGTACAATCATTTGAACTGATAATGTTGAATCTGAAGCTTTATTTAAATAGCTCTGAAAGACAAATTGTGTAAATCTGCAGTTCTCCTTCTTCACCGAGTTCTCTGTATCTTCCTATTGTTCTAAGTACTGTAAAATCCAATAAGTGTTGACAAACAAATCTTTTTTATTCTACTAAGAAAAAGAAAAACTACTAGCTGCTGTCAACAATAACCATTAAAATGAAGGTATGGCCTCGGTCTTGTCAAGTTAAAAGACTTAAAAGTCTTGAACCTTCAGCACCAATTGCTAAAAGATTTAGGTAAATGTATGCACATATTTGAGTCTGAATGTATAATTTCTACCCTGTGTCGATTAGAGTAAAGCCACAATAAATTCAGACTCACGCACGCAACTCTTGTTTTAAAAAATAAAGTTGCATGTTGTAGAATTATTCCACCCTGAAAAAAAGAACAGTTCAAATAAAGCATTAAAAGCTCAAATTAACATGACATTCATGCCCACGAAGAGTGAATTTAAACTTCTGACAACAACCGTATGTTGAAAAACTACTTAAAATACAAACTCAATGTTAGGTGGTCTAACAAATAAAGCTTGCATGTTTTAATAATGTTCGTCACCTCGAGAGTGATTATAAAAAATGATATCATCTGATAAACAGAGTCTTAGGATTTTGTAATCTGCTTGTTTTATTAATGGATAAAATCCTTATCTGTCATCTGCATGTGATGCAGACTCAAGTGTCTCAGCAGACACATTCCCTGACCCTGCTCTGACTGTAAACCTCCATCTTCTCCCAATCCTCTAATCCCATGAGCAAACAGCAAAACCACTCCGAAAACAAACTTTTAAGAAAACTGTCACAAGAACCCCCCCCCCCGGCTCCTTATCTGCTTCCTACTTTCCACACCCTTTCCTCCACGTTCACTGTATCTGCACAGAAATCTTAAAACATGGCACTGTTGGACAAACCTCTGCAGTTTGGAAAAAAAAAAAGAAGAAAAAAACGTAAAACAAACAAAAAAAAGCTCTAATTTTAGTGGATTCCAGAGACGACTTTACACATAAGTTCTGCATTGATCTTAACTGAGGCTAAAACAAATGCTGTATCTGATCATCTCAGTAAAGCTGAGATTTAGTTGCAAATGATCACGTTATTGAATTGAAACCGAACTGGACACTGGTTACTGCGTGCGTTGGCTCTGAGGCTTCTCTGTTGATGATATTCACCTGCATCTATGGCTGCGACAAGTCAAACACGAGCAAAAAGTGGCCTTCTCCATCGCTTCCACAATGCACAAATTATATTAACGCATGAACGTTATAACGCTTTTTACCACAAAACAAAGAGGAAACCAGAAACAATAGTTTCAACAGAAACAATAGAGTTTTTTAGGTGCAAAAACTCAGAGACAGAGAGTTGCAGCTCATCTCAGTTCTCTGTGCTTAAAGGGATAAAGTGACTCAGGAAGTACTCTAAGTGCACCTCAGTGTATAAAAGACATGTTAATTAGTTATGCACCCACTCAGGTCTGCAGACCGTGATAACTCAGTCCCACCTCGTCCCGTTTCCAAACCAGGCGAAGCTGCTTTCTGTATTTATACTCCAATGAAATGAAACACACTGCCTTTATATCTGAGAGCCAGCCCCCAGTGTGAATGTTTTTATGAAAAGGGTAAAACTGCTCCTATTTGAGAATGCACATGATTAGGTTTTTATTGTTTTTGTAGTTATATTAACACTTTTTTGATGCTCGAGTGCATATACGAATATATTTATATATGTCTGTACTTTTTTTGGCTTGTTGGACAACACATTTGGCTGCTTTAGAGATAAATTGTGATTTATAAAGTTTGGCTTGACTCACTCACTTATGTAGTGCTTCCTCTGCATGCCTCTCCGTATGTAACTTAGACAACTTACTGCCGCAATGCAGAAAACAATCCGCTGCGTAACAGTGTTTACATGAAGAATAAAACTGATTGATCTGAGTGGTCTGGAGGGTGAAGATGCTGCCATTAGGATAAAAAAAAAAGGTCTTGAGTTTAAAACTCAGTTGGGGAGTAGAGTTTGCATGTTGTCTCTGTGCATGTGTGGGTGTTCTCACCATCCCACAGTCCAAAAGCATTCATGTTAAGTTAATTGGTGACTACAAAAGGCCCTTAGCTGTACTTATAAGTGAGTATGGTTGTCTCTAAGTGGACCAACCTGTTCAGGCTACACCTGGCCTCCTGCCGCCTGCTGGACAGGTTACCAAACACTGGATGTGGAAGCATGCTTGAGACAGCACCACCAAGTGGACTTTTAGAAAATAGCATCTATCTTTTCTACGATTTAGTTGTTTCTATAACATAACTTCTGTCTACAACCTACCACCTACAATGCATACGTGGGATATACGGATTCTAAATATAATAATTTAAACATATACAGAATGAATCTTTATATCAGTTCCACCAATTCTGTCAGGAGGAACGGAACAAAATTACAGCTAAATATTGAGAGTCGTTTGTGGGAAGAAAAATAAAAAAGTTTGACCTAAGTCAGACAGTTTAAAAGCAACGCTACAAAGGCAAGTGTTTTTTAAAGACAGTAAAGAGAGAGTAAATATCCTGGCTTTTATTAGTTTTATTCCACTGTGAACAACAGTCTGAACGATGTTTTGTAACAGTACAGATTTATTGAAACATCTTCTGAAAGTCTTTGAGCTCAAATTCCTTGGTGAGTTGCTTTGTGAGGAAAAATAAACAAATCTTAAGAGTTTTGACTATTAGAACATTTACCTGAGACAACTCTACTCGTACTGCAGGACAACAACTGATGCAAATGTCTAAAACATTAACGGCAAGTGGTAAAACCTAAGCAGAAACAAAAACATTTATTTACAGTTGTTTAGTTGCGTGAAATTTTGAATTCTGTTTTGACATTTTTAAATAAAACATAACTTTCCTGGGAAATGTAAAAATAATATATCCTCAGTTAACTTCAGGTTTAAAAACAAAACAGAACAGAACAAAAGTCAGGCTGAACACCAGCGACCTGACAAAACGCCACAAATGAAACCACGAGCTTTCAGTTCCTAAATTTCTGCGCCCCAGCTCAGTTTGAGCCTCGCTAACGTTTCTCCCTGACGATCATGCTGCTGCTGCCTCGCAACTGAGCGAGCAGCTCTCTGAAGCTGCGCGTCTTCCTCTGCGTTTTCTGCCCGGATCCAACTTCGGCCGGCTTCGACGGTTTCGGGGCAGCCGACGAGGGCGTGCTCACAACGGTCAGCTCCGGATCGGCCCGCTTATCCGTTTTAGGGTCGCTACGTCTTCCAGGACCGGCGCAGCTGCTAAAACAGCTGTCCGAGTTTTCCTCCACGTGGCGGCTGTTGCTTTGGAGCCGCTGCTGCTTAGCGACACGACAACCCTGAGAACCATCTCTTCTCCTCTTCATCCTGTTCCTCCTCCTCCTCCTCTCCTTCCTCGCTGGCTGCCTGACCCGTCTGAGGTTCCTGCCGCAGTAACGCATCATGAGACATTTGACACGAAGACCGAGTGAACGAGCTGAAACGTGCACCGACTCATTACCTCTGAAGGAAAATGTGCAGCCTTGAGCAGACCGGGGACTCTCCAGGTGTCAAAGTGGCTCCCTTACCCAGCTGTACGTCACTCAAAGACTTCCTGACAAAACAAAAACAACACAAGTGCAATAAATCTGGATGTTCCACAAAAATAAAAGCAGCAACCAAACTCATACTGAATGCAAACTGGCCTTACAGTCTCGCAGTCGGCAGCTTTCTGGACCTAAATCTTTTGATGAGCACCCACTGGTCACATGCCAGAGACTTGGGATCTGAAGAGGGAAAAAGACACTTAGGTTGTATTGAGATGGAGCATTAAATGGGTTTTTTAAATTTTTGATCAAGAAAATGAATATTAGTTTTCATTTAATTGGTATTACTCATGTTTCAAATTGCTTAGGCAAGTAAAACAGGACTCGCTTTTAAATCAAACTTCATCAAATTCATTCAGGACTCAGAGATCAGACTGCACTTTCACAGAAAGTGCAATTTCTCCAGTTTTTAGCGCATTCACTTAGTTCTGTTTAAAACATCTTCGTTTGGTGCTGCCACTGGGAAGTGCTCAGTTAGTGTCACGTGCTAACCATTTTCTAGGAGTTTGTTTTTGATGGGCTCTTTTGTTCTCTTTGCCCTCTGGTAGAGTTCACGGCAGGCTGGGCACAGAGCCTGAGAGGACTTCGGCCTTTTGGAGGTGGTGTGACGGAGGACGGAGGGCCCAGAAGCTACGCTACTGCAGTCAGAGGCACGGTCCTCATCGGACTCATCCAGTCCGTAATCGACTACCTCGACAGCACCTCCCTCGGTGCTGCTGATGAGGTCGATCAAGTCCTTCCTGTCATCTTTGTCAACCTCGCAGTCACTGGCATTCTGCAGCCGTGTCCTCTCCGTCCGACTTCTCGGTTTGTCCGGGGACACGTCTTGATTTGGCATGGGACTTTTCTGGACTGACTTCTTAGATAGTCTGAAGGACCGCTGGGGAGACATGGGCCTGTTCCACTTTAGTTTATACTCAAAACATCTGTGGAAGAGAATAGCATTCATGAGAAGTTATACTTTTTTTTTATGTGACAGCTTGCTCTGAGTAAAAACAACAAAACAAAACAAAAAACAAACACAGATGATCTAAAAGAGCATTTGCACTGGTTGGTGTTGCTTTTATTCGTATTCCTCATCACCTTACCTGTAAAATTCAATCTTTATAGACATGGAATGAGAGAATAAATCCAAGTCATCTGCAGCATATCTGCAAGATTTGAAGACAACACATCACTGACAGATATCCGAAACAATGAAACACAACACAGTTTAGTTTACGAAACGTAGTCTTCTGCTGTCTGTTAGTAGTCACATGATGTACTGAAAAGTTGTTAAACAATATTTAGTGAATCAGGAGTAGTTCACTATAACCAAAATCCTTACTCTGTATATTACGGAAGTCCTGGAAATCAAAAGGTAATAATTATTTGTGTTTTCTAAACTACAGGTTGCTTTAAGATATATGTTCCATTAAAAAAATGACATTTTAATGTGAATGTGGTCATCCATCTAATAATTATGACATCACATGGCCACACAAAACACAAAAACTATGTTTTGAACAGGATGATGAGGTTAGCTTTGGATTTGTCAGTCGGGTAAAGGACAGTTTTACTGAATTCTTTAGTTAAGACCACCTTGCATCAGCTCTAGTTCAAATTGTCAAGCCTGGATCAGATTGCTTTTATAGTTTCTGAAATGTGAAACACTCACTCTGTTTGTGAAAATACAAAAAAAGAGACGGTTTTTAAGCATTTCATTAAAGAATTTCAGTTCAAAACATTAAAACTTTTTATGTTTTTGTAAATCTTGTGTGTATTCTCGTTGCGGATGCAATAATAATAATAAAAAATCAGTGAAATGGCCCTTCACACAATCTGCGTTTGCATGAGACCTCAGATCCCGTATGAGTCTGAAATTTAGCAGCAATAATGACAAAATTAACTAAATCAAGCGGCTGCATTCACATTAAAACACACCTAAGTTCCCCTTCGTGTGGCTCAGGAAGTCTTAAAGTTGGTAACGTGGGCTTAAATCTAACCCGACACCCAACACTTCTGGTTAGCTAGCTTTAGCATCCGGGCTAACCAGTTAGCATTTGAGGCTAAAAACAAACAACAAAACGAGGCGGAGAGTTTCTAACTCGCGGCTGAAGCTCGGCCCTGATGTCAACTTACTCCGCATCTGTTCCTGTGCAGGTTTCCTCCCCCGACATGCTCGTAGCTGCCGATTTAACAGGTAAAAACGGAGGAGGAGAAAAATAAAATCAAAGAAATACAGCCGCTAACTTACTGGCTCGTGCGGACCTCCTCTGACACTTCGCACGAGGACGAGTTTATCACCGGAAGATGCGCGAGGAGACAGGAGGGCTTCAGAGAGCCGACCTCCAGCCCTGGAGCTCCACTTCTCCACCTGTAGACCTGCGACTTGCGACCAAAATAAAGAGAAGCGACACTGACGCCACCGCGTGGAGAACAGATGAAATGATAATAAATTATATTAGTTTTGAACTCCAGCTCAGGTTTGTTGTTTAAATTTACCTGGGCTTTCTAGCTTTGTTGCTTTTGGTAGTTTGTAGAAAACGATTTAAAAGCAGCTGTCTATAAATATTAGATGGGAATGGGCCAAACAAGGCTGGAACATTATACCCATTTAAACATTTCAAATCAAAAAGATAAGCTCATTTTGCACACCTACAACCCCGGATGTCATTAACAATGGTTTTGACTGGTCTATAGTGAAGGTCAATCAGATTTAACTTCTTACTAATAAGCAGCATAGTTTTGTTCTGACAAAAGATTATGAACAAAACTAAATATATCGCCAAATCTATTATCAAGACTTCTTAAATTAAACACACCGAGCTGTTTAAACTCAAACAGGTGGATAAAATGGGCCACATTTTTCAAGCTACAGTAGGTCACACACCTAAACTATTATATTTAAGAAAGGATATGCAAATAGATGCAGAGTAAAATGATAATAGTTTATGCATTATAAGGATGTTTACATCTGTAAACAGAGTGCAAACTTGAACCAAATCTCATTAAAATACCATGATCTAGTTACCTGTGAAGTGTGTTTATATGATATTTTTTTAACTATGTTTTAATTTTTCTAAAAATATGTTTGAATGCACAAGCAGACACGTAAGTCCCCACACACACACACACACACACACACACACACACACACACACACACACACACACACACACGTTAGGAGTTATTTCAAAATCAACCTGCAGAATCGGGGCAATTAAGGAGGCAATAAGGAGAAAATCAGGATTAAAACATTACAACAAAATGTGTCTGAAATGTGTCCGTCCAGTTTGCATTTATGATAAGTTAGTTTCCCCCAAACAGCTGCAGTGCTGCATATTCGAGATGATAGATTTTCTTCCTCTGGGCTTTGAATGAATAGAAAATAAAGGGTGAAAGTGCTTAGTTAATCATTAAATGCAGATAAAAAAACTCCTCCTATTTTCACTGAGAAGGGCCACTGTAGATGCTGTTTTGTTTAGTATAAAGCTATTTCCAGAGACCAAGCAGGAGTAGGATGACTCTTCCTCATCTCTGTCTGGTAAAGGGTTTAAAATAGACACGATAAGCACTAAATATGTAATTCAAAGTGTAACTTAAAAAAAATAAAAATAAAGCAGCCACATTGAGAACAATTTGATTATTATAAAAGAGTTTATTCACCAATAAGTACAAACTATTACAGTTATGATTCATAATCTGTGTTTGGCATAGTTTTAGTGTGAAAGATAAGCCGAACCAAAGTTCGTTTCACAATTCACTCGTTCCTTTTTTTTTTGTATTGATTTGCTGTTTTAAGGATCGCAGGTGGGGTGAGGGGAGACGCTGAAGCCGATCCCAGGGCACCAGTTCAACAACAAAAAAACAAAAACAAAAAAAAATTAAACCAAAAGTACCCGAAGAGAGGAAAAACCCCCACGTGCAGAAGGAAAACATTCACACTCCACACAGAAAAAATCCCAGATAAGATTCAAACCATGGGCCGTTTTGCTGTAAGATGATCCATGCTTCCAGTCCTACTGTGCAATTCAAAAGGATGTCTTTTTTTTTCCTTTATAAACAATATTGTAATCAGTTTTTACTGGAATAAAATGAGTGGAAAGTGGGATTGGTGGGAAAGTGGGATTTTTGCGTCGGAAACCCATTTTAGTTTCTTCTTTGGGGAACTTTTGTGCCTTATATAAACACCACCGTTTCCCCCAGTGAACTCTTTCCCAGCTCTCAGGTCAAATGTGAGAGGTGACAATGCATTTTCTTTAATGTGCAGGGCAGTAAATGAAATTACTCAGTAACTAAAGAACTGGCTCTGCCAACCTCTGGCTCTACTGACACTGGAGAGCAGAATAGTCGCTGGGCTTTTTGTGAGGACTTTGAACACACACAATCCTGCTAATTCATCGAGGAACTTGAGCAGGCCGGTGAGAGGACATGGGGAGGGGTGAAAGCAAAAAAAAACTAGATTTCCTACTTCTTTTTTCTTGCTGCATTGTTTTCTCTGTGTTGGATTTAGAGCACAGGAAAGAATAATGAGGAGAGCCGTGGTGTTTGCACTTTTGCTTCTGAACATGGCTACAGAGGGGAGAGGGGCCAAAGACAAGCCGAGGGGATCTGTGGCAGAAAACCCCAACTCTGCAAACACAAAGACGGCTAAAGAGACCGACGGGTTTCCTGCCAAAAGCAGCTCTGCTCCAGGTTTTTCAGGTAAGCTGCTGGTGGTGCCCATGGATGGGAGCCACTGGGTGGGCATAAAAGCTATCGCTCAGGAAATAGGTAAGCGTGGACACAGGGTCACCGTGATCATACCGGAGATCAGCATACGGATGGGCCCCGGGAAACACTACGACACCATCACCTTCCCTGTCCCGTATGACAAGGCTCACATGGACTATGTGATGTCGTCGCACAAGGACGTCATGGAGAAATCTGCACAGCCTTTCATGGAGAAGATCAAGAAACGACTGAGTCAGGTCCAGAGGGTTGCGGGTTTCCTTCACACCACTGCAGAGAGCCTGCTGTTCAACAGCAGCCTCATCGCTCATCTGGCTCAGCAGGTGAGCGCAGAAACGAGACAGAAACACGAGCTGAAGTTCAGACTTGGCAGATTTTACTGAATTTGTGCGCCTTTTGTTGTGACAGTCAGTGCAGGGTGACTAAACTACTTTTTGAAGACACAGCTGAGATGCACGACACTCCACGGTGCCTATAGGTGCTGCCGAACAGAGTTATAGCCGTTTTGGTCAAACCTTGCAAATAACGTTACGTGTGATCTCATGAGATCTGTAGCGCTCAGAGTATGTGTTGAGGATGACTCTCAGCTACTACCACACCAAACTGTAACTCAATATCTGTAAAACTGACCAAGATACAGCCATTTTAGTGTTAGCTAAGGTCGCCTAACCGTGGTGGCCACCTTAAGTGGGGTCAATCAGTTGTAGATGTTCATCTAATTACTACTGCCTGAGAATTTCATTAAGATCCATCTAAGGGTTCATGAGATATTTTGCTAACAGACAAATGAACACACGCAGACAAAAACATTACCGTCCTTTCTCCTTTGGTGGTGGGTGATAATGTGGTAGTTTGCTACTCTCTCAAATCCGATAAAGACGTTAGGCGTGGCATGTTTGCCCTTTAACGAAACCGCCTACCAAAATGAAGGTGAAAATATGTTTTCTATTGTTGGCTGATAAAGGATTTCAGCTGGGCAGCGGTTGTGGTTTCTTTGTGTTGTGGTTTCTTTGTGCAGCAGATGTTTTCAGTGAGGATAAATCTGTCCTGCAGCGCACATTAGCAGCTGCACCCCTGAACAGGTCTATCTGAAACAAAACAAACCTTTCGTACAGTTTTACTGATTCCCTTTCTCCCTCTTTTACTTCGTAGAACTTCGATGCCGTCTTGACTGACCCCATGGTGCCAACAGGCTCACTGGTGGCTCGGAAATTAGGTGAGCTCCCCCCTTTTCCCTGCCTTCTCAGTGTGTTTGAGCAAACTGTGCGTTTCCTCAGCGGCCATTGTTAATCACCTTCAGGCATCCCCACCGTTAATTTACTGAGAGGGACGCCGTGTTCAGCGGATATGAAGGCCGCAGGCTGCCCCTCCCCGGCCTCGTTTGTGCCTCGGTTTTTTACCGGATACACAGACAAAATGAACTTTAAGGAGAGAGTCATCAACACTCTGGTGAGCACATGCACGTGTGTGAGCTCTTCTGTCATTTTATCAGGTCAAGCGGATCCACTCGTGCACATTGTCACCCTGTCTGTATTTCACACTCTGCTGAGGACTTCATCAGAAACGCTGGCAAGGGGCTTTGGCATAAGCGGTCATAATGTTTTGCTTGTGACACGCAGGTGGCTTTAGTGGAGCCTTTGTTCTGTCGGCTGATGTTCTGGCACTTTGACCACATAGCCCACGAGTTTCTGGAGGAGGAGGTGGGCATCATGGAAGTGCTGTCAGAGTCTGATATCTGGCTGCTCAGGTAATTGGTTCATATTTCCAACCCAACATCAATGAAAGCTGGGATGGTGACGCTTTTACAGCTTTGTCATGGAGCCGAATCCAAAATCCTTTCATCTTTTAACTACTACTATGGATTCTAGAAAGAAAAATACCATTTAAATACTCTTAATCAAAAATAATAGTGTTTTTTAATGTATTTGTTCACAAACTGGAGACCCACTGCACATCTTTGCTCCTCAAAGACACAGCTTTTTGTCAATACATGAAATAATTGGTCACACATTTGTCCTCTACTGGTTGAAATGTTTTTTTTTCTAACATTAATATCTTCTAATTGGTCTGTCACAAATCATTTTGGTTTAAGGTGATTTAAGGGGCAATTCGACACACCGCTGGCAGTAAGACAAAGAACTTAAATAAACAACTCAAGTGCTAAACATAATAAATCAAATGCTAATAGCAGGTGGATTAAAAGACTTCTTGAACCAGTTTGTTCTACACTGTGGTAGAGCGTATCCCTGCCCTGAAGGAAGGGTCGTGAACTCTTTCCTCAATGACCAAATCAGCCAAACTGGATTGTTTCTTTTTGCAAAGACCTGACCTTGCAGGATGATCCATTTGAGATTTTGAGATGTGTTGCAGGTCTGAAATGCAGAAATTAACGTGTGCCTAAATACAAAGTCAGGTTGAGAAAACATTAAATAAATGTGCCTTCACCTTTTAAAGTGCAATATCTGTTCAAACCTACTGCAACGCGTTTATTAATATTCTCTCACTGGACAAAATTTCTGTTTTGTAGCTTTTAAATGAATAGAGCCTTTTTGAATGTGATTTTATATACAGAAAGTGTTCATTTACAATATATGTGTTTTTTGTGGTCAGCGTATTTGATACTGCAACAATGCTAATTTGCTGAAGACAAAGACTATCCTAATGTAGTCTGTTTTAAAAAGTTTTTGTTGTCTGCAATGAATCAAACATTAAAAGGATTTTTTTTTTTTAAACCGTTCCAGCTTTGTTTGACTCGGAGTTGTAGAATAATACAGAACCTCTCCTCCTCTGATCCTGCTGACTCAGGATTGACTTCACCCTCGAGTCCCCCCGGCCCCTCATGCCCAACATGATCCTGGTTGGTGGAATCAACTGCAAAGTGAGAAATCCTCTCCCTGATGTAAGGCACTTTTTAAAAAAAAATTAAGGTTACAATTACCTTTACTCCATTCTCGTTTTATCACACTGCCTGCCTGCAGCAAGGCCGAACAATCATTAGACATGGTCATGCATGCATTTTTCCAGGATTTGAAGGAGTGGATCTCTGGAGAGCATGGGTTTATCGTGTTCACTTTGGGCTCCATGGTGTCAGATTTGCCAGAAGACATCACCTCTGTCTTTCTTGATGCCTTCAGACAGATTCCCCAGAAGGTACAAGAACACCTATATAAGAAAAAAAATCTCAAATCCTAAACTAAGACCTGAATTGTTCACACTACGGTAGGTGATCTGGAGGTACACTGGCCAGGTTGCTGAGAACATCCCAAGCAATGTGAAGATGATGAAATGGGTGCCTCAGAATGACCTACTGGGTGTGTTGGAGCTCATCCTGTAACAGGCCAGGTTAGAAGTGAAGGACAGAGTCTCACATGTTGTTTTTTGTTCTTGTTAGCACACAAAGGAGTTCGAGCCTTCATTACTCACGCTGGTTCACATGGTGTGTTTGAGGGCTTGTGTCACGGCGTTCCGATGTTGATGGTGCCCCTAGGCGCAGACCAGCCTGACAATGCATATAAGATAGCAAACAGAGGAGCAGGAGTCATATTAGACATCACTTCTATGACCACAGAAAGCCTCCTGCAGGGACTGAATGAGGTCATCAATAACACCAGGTGAGGAGCTCAGTGTGCCTTTTGCTAACTGTACTGAGAGTGTGCTATTTATTAACCTCACTGCAGCATCGTTTGGTATTGTTTCAGCTTTTTCCATCCATCTGTGTGTGTTCAGGTACAAGGAGAATGTCCAGAAGCTGTCAGCTATTCATAACGACCGTCCGGTTGACCCACTCGATCTGTCAGTGTACTGGACAGAATACGTGATGAAACATAAAGGGGTGAAGCACCTGAAAGCTGCGGTCCATGACCTCAACTGGTTCCAGTACTTCTGTTTGGATGTAATAACAGTTCTAGCTACCGTGCTGCTGGTCTCTGTAACACTGACAGTGAAATGTCTGAAGTTTTGTTACGGGAAACTGAACAGGAAGAAGAAGCGGGACTAGGGTGATGATATGAATGACATCTTTTCCATCCTTATCCATCTGTTAAGGGACATGCAGCAGTAAAACACTGATGCATAGTTTGTGACATAAATAAAAAACAAGTAAATCTAAGTGGTGATCAAAAAGACATTTAATTAAAGGAAAAAAATACAGAATATAACTGGAGTACATTAGATTTGAGGTTGTGAGACAGGGGTAAGGATCAGTGCTCTCCTTTCTTTGGAGGAAACATGGCATACTCGATAGCCAGAGAAATAGCAAAAGCACCGAAGCCCCACTTAAATCCTTTCAGCAGTACGTGCGCCATCGTTAAAGGACGGGCGAAGCCCCCAGAGAATCTCCATGCCTCATTGCTGCAGACAGAGAGGGAGAGATGAGTGAGAAAAGTAGCAGCAGTGTCAGAAATAATTCCCTGCAACAAAGAGGTCAGACGTATCGCAGCTGAAAAAGTCCTGACCGTAACCACGGGTCCTTGAGGCCCTTTGCTGCCAGCTCCCTCTGTGTGCGCTCCAGTGGAGTTCCCTCCACCTTCCACTGCCGCCAGTCAGGCATGGACAGCTTGCCGTGGCCGTGATCACCTCCCATACTAAATAAATAAATAGAAACAAGTCAGCAATAGTTTAATTCTCCAATAATCTTCTTTTTAAATCTAGAAACCTAACTTTGCTCTTTATATTGTCTGTTTTTAAACAGAATCACATTTGTGATTACATTTTCAGAAAAAAATACAGCTTTAATTATTCAAAAAAAGTCTTTAAAATTAGAGCAAAATCATTTTCTTCTGTGTGCTATCTGAAAAGAAAACTCCCAAGGAGCATTTCTGTACTCGAATGACAACAATATACTTTAAAAGAAGCTTAGGTTTTGAAATGATATAAGCAGATCCCCATCCCCACCAACCAAATGGAGCACCTTGTTTTCTAACTTGAATTTCAGTTTACCAAAAGCTGATGCTCACTCTTGTACTGTAAATATAATGATCATGTAAGGGCTGTCTGTCAGAAAAATTGATTGCACAAAAGTTATGGGTAAGCAGCCAGCTTGTAACACAAGAAAAGCTTTTAATATCCTTGAAAAAACAAAAATAAATAAATACAACAGAATAAACGAGGTGAGGTGGCCTAAATGCAATAATACAAATAAAAATGTTGAGCCTGAAGTGAAAGGCTAGAAACAGTTGCATCTGATTAAAAAAAAAGAATAAAAACAAAGGATCAAAACAACAAAATGCTTCAACTGGGTAATGAAACTAACCCTAACCCACATCATGTGTGGCACATGATGGTCAGGCTGTAAAAGAGAACGACTGAGCTGAAACTTGTTTCAAACAAAACTCAGAAACAAGACTGACAGAATAAAACAAGCCCATTTCCAGAGTTTATTCCCTTGTTTATAGTAGACTGAATACCAGCTAAAAACCTGGGGAGATGGCAGTAATTATACTTGCAGCCATTACACAATCGTATCATACACAGGTGTATGATACGATTTTTGGACACCGTTCCCACTCCTCTGTGGAAGGTAGGCTTTATAAGTATTATTATTTTAATCAAGTTATTAATAAATTCCCCACAGAGCAAAAAGTGCCTTTCTATAGGACAAAAAACAAAACAATCTGAATTTGATTTAAAAATTGTCCACAAGGCTCCAAACTGCAAAGCTAATCTGCTAATCAAGCGAAATAAAACTTATTTTTTGTGGAAAACATGTTTTTGAATCCCCGAAATCCATCGGAGCTTCAAATAATTAAAGCTGTCATTAAAGAGGAGATTTATATTTTATGGTAAATAATGTCGCATTTTTTCAACCCTTGATCTAATAAATGTATTAATGATCTCAAAATTCGCTTGTTTTATTAAAGCATGCTTTTCTATTTATCTGTTAAATCAAACTAATATGTTTCAAGATACTTTATGAATAATTTTATTTCGACAAAAGCAAAACAGCTAAATAAACATACTCGAAGAGCGGTGTCCAGTCCTGTTTTATGACTGATCATGTATTAAACTGTCTCTGAAGTGTTAAATCCCTTGTTTACACTCATGGTTATTTGTTCTTTTAAAATAAACATATTTTCAAACTAAATGTTGTTAGCATACCAGCTAACAAAATCGCTGGATTTGTCAATACACAAAAGAGCTGCTCCACCACTTATTTTTGTTCACAGTTGCTCTCCTAGAAATATCTGAACACAAATCATGACAGTGGGACAAAATGTGAAGAAAAGATTTACTTTTAAAGACATTACTTTACCTGAGCGGTTTGTTGTGACCTCTGGGACCGGAATCAAATTGACGACAGTTTAAAACACTTTACGGCAAAACTACGGTAAGTCGCTCGGGACAAAATACTCAAATGTCGCTAAAGCCACAGACATCTATGGAATCAATCACACCAAGCGCCAAAGAGATTATTATTACCATTATCTGTCTGAAACATGTCGGCCTGCAGGTTACAAATGTTTTCAATGATCCAACCACACAAGGATCTGAGATCCCACACGAACAGTCAGTGCCAGAGGCTCCTCTTCACAGTGATTAAAACAGCTCTGAGACACACTGATGATCAAGATCATGATCTTGGTCCATGGATATGGAGATTGTTAAAGTCAAGAGACAATGAAATAATTCATACACAACACATCGCAGGTACTTAAAATGCTTGATTATGTCCCTTTTTGGAAGAAAGGTTCTTAATCTGCACTGCTGAAAACATTTGATCCTATCAGCCATAGTTATTTCCATCAGTAAGAAAGGATATGGTCCATTGACGAATGTCTGAAACCATCTGCCTTTTTCTTGAGGGTACAGACAGGTAAAAGCCTTCTTGAAGAATGAAAGATGGCTTTTAGGACCAAGTTTCTTACTCAATACGCATGACTATTGGCCCAGGAATCCTGTATTGTTAAATATCATTGACCTAAAAGTCAAAAGAGTAAGCAAGTAAAAATTATTTATAAAGCGCTTTTCACAGTCACAAAATCACAAAGCACTGAACTGGGAGCAATAATCATAGTTGCCGTCTTACTGGTATTTAAAACCAAAGATGGATCTCCCACTGGATGGAGGTCGTTGGTAGTGACTAATCCGTTCGGTGATGAAAATTCTCAACATCACCTCTTCAAACCTCAATGACCTGGAAGCTCTGACTCCTAACCACCTGCTGTTACTAAAGGTCAAGCCTGAGTCACCACCCGGAGTTTTGAATACCAGTGATCAGTATGTTAACCACAAGTTCGATACCTTGCAGACGTCTTTAAGTATGTGATGAAACAAAGGAAGTCAGTCATCTTCCTCACCCTAAAAGCCATTTCACCCGATGGCTCAGGAAATTATACATGCCAATGTAGACAACACCCCACAACAGCAAGCAACAAAGTACACAGTAAAAAAGATCCTGACAGTCTGAAAAGGGCCTCATCTTCATCACGGCTGCTGTCACACTGAGATTTAACACCTGAACTTTTACATTTAATAAACAGCCTCGGGTCAGGAGGCCAAAACTGAGGATGTGGATTACAAGAACAAGTTGTGAGTCATTCAGCAGCATTTTAATGTTGCAGCTTGTAAACCTGAAGCCAGTTTTAGTTCTACTGTCACAGCAGCATACATACTTACTGTTTTTAAGGTTACACATCTAATGCAAAAACTGGCATGAAGAGCATTCATTTAAAACAGTATAATACACCAGAGAGACAGGGAGAAACTGCTCTGCTAAGACTACTTATTGCTTTGACTAGTCACATTTATATACCATGCATGCGGCCTTCAATCATGAAGCTTTGGTGCAGAGACTCTGTGCATTTCGGCTTCCAAATGTCAGGACACTTCTGACTTTTTCCAGACACAAAAAGGCTCCTAAGCTCAAAGAATGAACCAGTGCTGCATCGACTCATTACAGACAACTTGTCAAAGAACCCATTTCAGGCACAATGTTCCACCAGGAATCTGACACAATTTGTTTTCACTTCTTTTGTTTAAACCTATGAAAAAGGTAACACAGTTTGAGAGACGTGAAATTCTATTTTAGCACCAAGAAGCTGATTTCCAAAGAGTTACTAGCTAAAAAGAAATTAATGATGCATCTGTCAGGTGTTAGATTGTATCTTATTTCTTGAAAACAGAACTTTCTCAGGTTTTTGAAGCACGTGCTGCATGTTATGCTATCGTAGTCCGGTTGTAGGACTAGACTTTAAATGAAAAAGTAGCCGAAGTCAAAAGGAAAACTAATCTGTCTCTTTGGAAGCAAAGTATCCCAAAGAACATGGAGTTGAATAAACTTAGAAAGTATTCAGCTTCACTTGTTTGCATATTTACTGATCCTGTTTCTCTACAAATATCTGTTAAAAACTAAATATTACAAGTCAAACAAACCCAAACTGAAGTTTTTAGACTAAATTAGGTGTGAATTTGAGTTAACTAACTCAGTTTAAAAGTTTAGGCAACAAAAAGGTTTTAAACATTTGTGCCTAATCATTTACTGACTTAAAGCAGCACTAAGGAAATATTATTAAATACAAAAGATAATAAAGCATATAATGTGATAAGTCCTGCAGGTTTTTTGAAGCCTCAACCTGTTCTTGTAATTCTCCGACCATCATTTAGGATTCTCACGTCTGAATTCATCCAACATTTGTTCAAAAAACAAAACAAAAAAGCATCAAACTAATGGCTGAACTCAGGAGTGAAGTTAAACAAAACCAGTTAAACCAAAGGACTAAAGTGTCACATTTTTTACATTTTCTACAATAAAGAAATGATTAATAAATAATAAAATGTTTTTTCTATTAAAACAGGTTTTCTCAGCTTAGTTAAAAAAGTAAACAAAAACATAAGTGAATGAATTTTTATTACAAACTGATTGGAGTTTTGTATCAACAAAAATTATAAACAGCTGTTTAACACAATCCATTTGATTTCAGTCTTCTGATCTCAGTGTTATTTAAAACTCAATAAAAAAAGGACTTAACAAAGATTATATCAAATGTTTACAACACTAAATAAGAATAAATCATTTTACAGAGATTCAGTCACACACACAAATAAAAACTTTAAAATGAATGCAGTCATTTTTCTTATCACTAAACAAGAAGAAAACCAAAAAGTTTCCCAAAACTATTTACAAAAACCATTTGAAACCTTTTTACATTAAGTCAGAATTATTCACACGTTAAAGTTGAAGATCAATGTGACTCAGAAATGACTGCATGGATCAACAGGGCTCATGTTGCCTCAGTTTGGGGGGGGCTCTTCAGAGCCGTCCTCTTAAGAGCTGTCCTCCTCAGGACTGTCGAAATCAGAGACGTCCTCTTTGGAACTGTCCTTTTTGGGACTTTCCTCTTCGACACTGACAACTTAAGGGCTGCTCTTCGGGGCTGTCCTCTTCAAGACCGCCGACTTGTTGACCTTGGGGGAGATTTTCAACATCTACCTGGGGCAGCTGCACACGGTTTACTTCCTGTTTCAGAGAGAAAACTAAGTTAGAGCGCTTGTTCTGCCAACACTGGTGCTTCACTTTTAAAGTTAGCAGCTAAAACTTTGTTTACATCATCAACAAGTTTTAACAACACAGCCAGGGTTATCTAGGATTTCTGAAATATAACACACTTCAATCAGTTAGAATCAGCGTTTATTTCTGACTGATAATAGTTTGAGAAACGGTTCGTGAAAAGAATAAAACATTCATTAAAACTGATGATTTGAAGAAATGTTCTGTTAATCTTGAACTTGTTTGCTTGGGTGTGTTCAGGTGTTCCTGTTCTAATGTTCAGCGCCGTTCAGCGCCGTACCTGAGCTACACGTATAATAATAGGCACTCGAACAAATAACTCACTTTTAAATGACGCACACTCGTAAAGAAACAAATGCTGCGGTACGTCTCTCCCCGCGGTGGTTCGGCTCCCGAACGTTAGCAATGCTAAAAACACTGGACGCAGTAACGTGATGACGTCAGACTAACTACGGTGAGCTCTAAGGACAAAGGGACGAGTAATAAACATTTATACCGAACACCGAAATTAAACTACTCGGACAACATTGAGGGTCTTTTTAACAGAGCTAATTTTTTAATTTTTTTATTGCGTGACTTTATGCCTAACTTTATCTTTGAGGTTTGATCAAACTTTGTCATTTCTCATACTGACTTGTTTATTACCGTCATTAAACACCGGCTGCTGTTGGCAAAGTGAACAAAAAATACCTTTTAGTTTATTTGCTTAGAAATTGTCAAATTTCTAAATTTTCTTTCCATCTTTCCATCCTTGAATGAGACATCTTGATACTAGTATTTTTTTTTTGTTAATTTTTTGTGAAGAAGGCCAGTTTAAATTGGATTTGGAAAACGCTTATGAGCATGTCCCCCGAAGCATTCAGAGGGGGTGCTGGGGTCACTTGGTCCTTATACACCCAAAGCGGGAGTTGTGTCTGCATCCTTGGCATAAAGTCAAGTTCGTTCTTGGTGCGGGTTGGACTCCTGCCAGGGCTGTCCCATGTCCCTGATCCTGTTTGTGGTCTTCATGGACAGGATCTCAAGGCACAGTCGAAGAGAGGAGTGTGTCCGGCTTGGGACTCTCAGGGTCTCGTCTCTACTTTTTGCGGATAATGTGGTTCTGTTGGCGTCTTCAGGCCATGACCTTCATTGTGGACTGGGACAATTCACAGTCGAATGTGAAGCGGCTGGGATGAGAGTCAGCTCCTCCGAGTTCGGGGCCATGGTTCTCAACCAGAAACGGGTGGAATGCTCCTTCCTGGTCAGGGGTGAGTCTCTGCCTCATGCGGAGGAGTTCAAGTATCTGGGAGTCTTGTTCATTAGTGATGGTAGGATAGAGTGGGAGGTGGATTGATGGATCAAGGCCTCATCTGCAGTAATGAGAGCGTTGCTTCAGTCTGTTGTGGTGAAGAAGGAGCTGAGCCAAAAGGCAAAGCTCCTGATTTAAGGATCTGTTTATGTTCCAACCCTCACTTATGGCCATGAGGTTTGGATCATGACCGAAAGAACAAATTCTTGGGACAAGCAGCTGAAATGAGCTTCCTCTGTAGAGGAGCCGGGCTCAGCCTTAGAGGAGCTCTGTCATGCGGGGGGAGCTCGGAGTAGAGCTGCTGCTTCTCCACATCAAAAAGAGGTGGTTTGGCCATCTGATTAGGCTGACCCAGAACTGAGAAATTATGAATCTCTGAGAGGGATGTCTAAATTGCCTTCCAGGACATGTTGCTTCGACAACCTGACTATGGATAAGTGGTAAAAGTTGGTTGGATGGATGAATGGACAGTAAAGCACTTGTGGCATTTTGTTCTAAAATGTACTGTCTATCTATCTATCTATAAAAACTTGGTAAGACAGGCATTAAATTAAAAACTGAGTACATCTCAACATCTTAAGGATCTGTTTATGCTCCTCCTTCACCACATCTCAGGCCATTAATGTTACAAATCAGTAACCAAACATTACCCACTCACATTGCTACCAATTACATATACATTTGTACACAATTACCACAATGAATCAAAATCTACATACATACATACAGTGACCCTCACAACCAGAGAACTGCCATTTTGTCTCTGCGAATGTACAGCTGCATTTCTGCGTCACTCACTGTGTTTTGTGAGCTTTGCATATTACAGAGGTAAATTAAAGTTTGCTTTGTGGGTTGAGCAGTTCCTTCAGAGCATCCAGGTTTTCACCCTCTGGAGCTTCAGGCCATGCTTTGTGATCTGGACATAAACACACACAGAGTAATATCACTGTAAAGAGCAACATTCTGTTTGACTAAAGGAAAAAGGGCAAAGTCCAGCTGGGTTAGAAAGGTGTACAAACCAGGTATCTGCCAGGGTG
Source organism: Kryptolebias marmoratus (assembly GCF_001649575.2). Classification (NCBI taxonomy): domain Eukaryota; kingdom Metazoa; phylum Chordata; class Actinopteri; order Cyprinodontiformes; family Rivulidae; genus Kryptolebias; species Kryptolebias marmoratus. The sequence continues at coordinate 18,509,527 of NC_051449.1, read as the reverse complement.
AGTGGTACAGACTTTGTCCTGCATCGACCTTCAGTGTAGCACCGGAGATGTAGGAGGCACCGGGAGAGAGCAGGAAACACACGGCCGAGGAAATCTGAGCAAAGAAAAAGAGCATTTTAGTCATATTACATGGCTTCAGATGTCAAAATGTCTGCTGATCTCATGTATTTATTAGATTGTGAAATTTAAAACCTGTAATCTGAATTTTAACACATATGGTTAAATCTCTTCTTGATTTATTCAGTGAACTTTATAAAAGCAGTCAAATACAACAGACAAGAAAACAGCACATGCTCGTACTTTCAAAATGGTACATCCAAAAACAATGAAGCCCGTTACAACACAGATGTAGCTTCCAGTATATGAATATAGAGAATAGTACCTCTTCTGGTACTCCCAGTCTCTTTGCAGGATTGAATGGAATGGACATCTTAAAAATATGTGGTCCCAGCTCTTTATAGTTCTCCATCGCAGTTTTGGAGTAGATTGTCCCCTGAAACCAAACAAATGCACTCATTAGAAATGGATGCATTACTGAAAAGCTTCAGACCTGATCCTGACCTGTACATACAGGCGCTACAGCGTTGATTCGGACTCCTGAGGACGCCCACTCAATGGCCAGACTCTTGGTTAAGTTATCCACCGCTGCCCTCGCTGCTCCGGTGTGACTGTCAGTCGGTGGAAACAAACAGTTGTAGCAAAAAGTGTGACGCATTGCAGACACAGTCGCTGTTAGACGTTTCTATACACCCATCATGGGCAGGACTGTTACGTTAATTTAGAGCTTTTAATGATTTTTTTTACCTGTTCTTTTCACAAAGTGAAACAACTACATGGCATACTACTTCAAGGATTTTTATAAACGAGAACTGGGTGAACAAGTTTGAATTCATTGTGGATTTTCTCTGAACGACAAGGACAAAAATTACACATTTAGGCTCAAATATGTACATACATTCTCCTAAAGATTTTCATAAATGGTGCTGAAGGTTGTAGGGAGTTTTCTCAACTTGGCAATACCAAGGCTGATTAACTTCTTGTTAGAGATGACGATTGACTGCAGCTGGTAGTTTCTCTTTTCCTGCATGACAAGGATTTGTTATGAAAGCACTAATTGAATTAACCAATAGTCAGAACAATGGGAAAGTCTAAGAAACTCAGAGAAGTTCTAAGGAGGAGAATAAATTGGTTAAGATGTTCAGGAACAACTCAGGAATCACTAAAGCTCAAGCCTGCCATGAACTAGAAACTGCTGCAACACCAGTGTCTCTGTTTACAGTGTAGCCAGTTTTACATCACCATGGACTGAGAGGATGCCGTCCAAGCAAAAAAAAAAAATTGGGTCCTGCCCCAATTGTGACGCCTTGAAGTTTGATGGACAAGCCAGGTCAGACGGGACAAAGATTGAGCTACACATTTGGCTACAATGGCAAGAAGTATGTTTGGAGAAGTCAAGGTGAGTCATTCAAACCTAAGACCACTGTTTCAACTGTCAAGCATGGTGGTGGTAGCATCGTACTGTGGTTCTGGTTGCATTGCACAAAGTAGATAGAAGAATAATGGAGGAGGAGGACTTCAAATCAACACCTAGAAAGTCAAAACTTGAACACAGTTAAGCGTTCCAACAGGTCAATGATCCTAAACACTGATCAAGACTGGTTTCCTGAGTAAATATATCAGGCTAACATTAAGCTTCCCAAAGCCTCAACCTCACTGAGATTTTGTGGACTATGCTTTAAAAACTGGGTCAGCACAAGGAAACCAATTTACCCAACTAAATCAAATGAACTCTTTCAATTCTGACAAGTAGAGTGGTCAAATATAGAGCCTTTATGCATGGTTTTGACCCTGTGTGGATTATACAAAAAAAAAAAATCCATAAGAAATTTAAACGTATGCACCCAATTTTTTTTCAAATCATCATAGATATATACTGCATAATCATTCCACCCTGGATAAAAAAAATATATAAATAATGGTTCAGGTAAATCATTAAAAGTCCCAAAATAATCTGACATTTCTGCACAGGATGAGTGTGTGTGTGTGTGTGTGTGTGAATTTGGAAAGAGGCAGTTCTTACGCCATGCCTGGGAAGCCTTTCCACATGTCGGCAATGATGTTGACAATGACGCCTCCGTGCTGCTTCATCCAGGCAGTGTAGACTGCGCGGACAGAAACAGGACTGTCACAGGGAGCTTGGACACACACACACACACACACACAGAGACACACAGGTGTTCAGTTTACCCTCCTTGCAGCAGTAAAAGGTTCCAGTGAGGTTGGTGTCTACCACAGCCTTCCAGCCTTTGGGGGACATGTGCTCTGCGGGGCTGCTGAACTGACCCCCTCCGTTGTTCACCAGATAGTCTATCCTGCCAAACTGCTTCAGCACCGACGAGACCAGATGCTTTACCTGCAACACGGGAAACAAAAGCGTTAAATCAGGCCACTGCGCGCTGAGCAGATCAACAAACCTGCAGCAAAATCAGAGGCTGAATGTGTGCTCACCTCATCCTCGTTGCGGATGTTACACGGTACAGGGGTGACACTTGCAGGGCTGGTTGGAGGGATTTTTTGTCTCATCTCCTGAGCTGCTGCCTCCAACCTTTCATGCTTCCTGCTGGAGATCACCACACTGCAGCCTGCAGAGAAGGAGTCAGTCATTACAAAACTGCAGCTCTGCCACACTGAAACGCAGCTTTGTAACCATCTTATTATGACTGCTGGATCTTGATTTTTTATTTATTTATTTTTTAATCTGAAGTTAGTAGAAGTTGCACTGAATGTCACAACAAAACAATATGTACCCCCTAACTCTCCACATATTATTTCTCACGCTGTTGAAGGTTTTTGCAGCTCTTTAAAAACAGTATCAAAGTTCACCTGGTTGTTGACAGTTAGGGGTCGTTCACGTTAAACTGCGCTGAGAGAAAATAAATTAATATAAAATGCTGTTTCTCTCTGCCACAGAGGGACTCACCGAGCTCCAGCAGCTCCGCAGAGATAGCTTTGCCAATCCCGGTGCCTCCACCGGTCACTATCGCTACTTTATGGTTGAACAAGCCTGGTCTGAACACACTGGACGCCGCCATGTTGTTTCTGTCTGTGGCGAGAGGAGCGGCGCCCCCTGCTGGACACCTGTTGAACTACCGCCGCCTCCATTCAGTGGGTAGCTAAAGTGCTTTGAAGCTCCGTTACCTTCATTAGCCACGCAATTAGTTAAATAAGATCCCCTTGTGAACCTAAATCAGAATACATACACAGGGATGTCAAACTCCAGGCTCCAAGTGCCACCGTCCCGGAAGTTTTAGGTTTTTCTGCTCCAACACACCTGATTCAGATGGTTTAATTACCTCCTCACCAAATCACCAAGTTCTCCAGACGCACCTCCACTTAAATCATCCATTTAAATCAGGCGTTTTAGAGCAAGAACAAATCTAAAACATGCAGGAGGGCGGCCCCGAGGAACGGACTTTGACACATGTGACCTAGAACCACTTCTGGACTGAGTACTAAAATGATGTACTCAAGTAAAAGTACAGTTACTCTGCTTACATTTTACTTACTGACAAGTTACTTATGTAAAAATCTACTCAAGTAAAAGTGAAGAAGTGAGTCATTAAAAATTTACTTTGAGTAAAAGTTACTTTCTTACAGAGTAGAAGAGTGTCTCTCCTGGTGTGCACAAAGGACAAGAGTAAAAAAACAAATCATTACTCAAATGAGTTCTTAAACAAATAAATAAAAAGCCTCATAATAAAAATGAAGGTATGATTATATGACAGACTTTTATTAAAATAAGTTCAGGTGTCATGAGGTCCTGCTGGTCAGTGGATTACCAGGAGGCTGGATTAGTGAGGTTAACACTTTAGCTGCTATGATGAGCTGAAAGTCTGAGTTTTCAGAATCACACAGGAGGATTTATTTGAGCCTGGTTAGATCACCATGGTAACAGAGACTGAACTTTTCTCAAAACTTTCTTTTCTCAAAAAGATCCCAAATACAAAAATCAGAAAGAAGTAACATGTATGCATTATTCATGGCTCTAAGATTTTAAACAAACACATTATCAAATATCACAAATTTAAAAGTTGAACAGTTTTTGTTTTCAACTTTAACCTCAACATATTGTTTATTTAGGGATATATTTTCATTTAACAATTTATCCCAATATAAATATAAATAAACAAACAAATTTAGTCTATGGTTTAGGTAAAATCATGCCATTTGACCAGAACTCATTTTTTAATTAATTAAATTTCATTCTCAGCAAACATAAAAAAAATGATAGAAAACTTAAATCCGCTTACAAGACCAGATTTTCTTCTTTGCACCAGAAGCTGCAGTTAGACTACAGTAGACAAACTGTATTCATTGTACAAGACATGAATATCAGAACCATAATTTAAACTGATCATACAGCCTCTTTAACTTAACTAAACTATAACTTTAACATTCAGACACCTGCTGATATGATGTGACTAAAAAAACTGTAAAGATATTCCTGTTCAAATTTTAATGGCTGCTAATTTTACTGGAACATCCTCAGTGTTTTGTGTGACTGCATACAGGTGGAGTCAAACCTCCAACTCTCTTACTGG
>NC_051449.1:18502019-18504826 GCF_001649575.2 Kryptolebias marmoratus | reverse complement strand
TGTCTCACATGTTACTGTCTCATGTCTCTGTCTCACGTGTTACTGTCCCATATGTTACTGTCTCATGTATGTCTCACGTGTTTATGTCTCACATGTTACTGTCCCATATGTTACTGTGTCACATTTTTCTGTCTCATGTTATTTTCTCATTTGTGTTTCATATTTCTGATTCATATGTTACTGTCTTACGTGTTAATGTCTCACATGTTACTGTCTCATGTCTGTCTCATGTGAGACATTAACACACTGTTTTTGAGTCATTTTGAGTTTTAGGTAAGAGTGAATAAACTGTCCTTTGGCAGCGTCCTTCCCAGGTTTGACATCACCCACATAATATAAAACGTCCCACCCTTACACTGTATCTATTAATTTAATACTTTAAATTTTACATTTACATTATAACAAAAATAAAAAAAACTTTATAGACATTTATGTTTGTAAATGTTGCTTTTAACTTCAGATTTTTTTTTGCAATTCATTTAATAACAATCTTTTAAAAATAGTAAATAATAATCTTTTGATCTCTTTTTATCTATATTTACTTAAGTGATTCCCAAATTTTGTAATCATTTTTGGTTGATCATATAATGTTCATATTTTGTCTTGTAGTTTCAAATTGTTGAAGACATGTTTGACAGAGGACTCTGAGGAATGTCCTCGTCCTGAACCACTTCAGTCAGTCATTTCTCAGGTCAGTCAGAACAACTTCAAGGAAACTTTGACTACCTTTCTTCACTCTGTTTTCACCTTTCTTTTAAACCTTTTGTGTACATATTTACACTTTTCCCTGTTTTTCTGTGTCATAGAAATGTCTCCTGGGCCTGGGACTTCTGTATTTGTCTGTGTCTCTTTCCTGTCCTCTCTAATCCAGCCGGTCGAGGCAGACGGCCGTCCGTCCTGAGCCCGGTTCTGCTAGAGGTTTCTTCCTGTTCAAAGGGAGTTTTTCCTCTCCACTGTTGCCTCGAGCACGCTCAGGATGGGAACCGAATCAAACTCAAAAGGCAAGAAGTTGCAAATTGAAGATTTGATTCAATCTGCTGGTTTCCTTTGATAAAAACTTTAAACATTTTAAATAAAATGGTATAAACTGGATTTAGGTTTAACTTGTTTTTTTGTATAGAATCCTGAGATTACTTTTATTGATTACTGGTTTTATATAAATAAACTTAAATAACTTGAGTCCCAGTCATGGATAATAATAAAAAAAAACACTCAGTTTAATGATAAAGCACATTTAACCACATACAAGAGTAGCACCAAAACAAATCTTTTACTATCAAATATTATTGCATAAAAGGCTCTAATTGAGTCAAATGTCAATGTTTCAGAGCTGTGATGTTTCTTTTAATGGATAGTGTTTTTATGAGTTGTCAGAAGCAGCTCCTGTATGGGTTAGGGTTTTACATGAAGTCGATGGTTGAGAGCCTTACAAATCAACAATACGGCCACCAGCGCTGTCAGTTTTACAGTCAGGTTTTATTTTTTCTGTTAGGACAAGCAGCTGCTTTTTGTCCCAGCTGAAGATTACAGAGATGACTGCTCTACAGCAAGAAGAAGACTAAGTTATAATTATAGGGAAAGAGAATTATACTGGCTAAAAGTTTAATAAAACATTACTTTGACACCTGAGCTAACCTTTTCCAGGACCTGTCAAAAATTACACCAACACAAAAAATAAACCGTCTCTGCCTTGATTTTATTGAAATAAAGCAAGTTTAATTTTAACCAAACTTTGACACCATTTCAGTGTTTAGTAAAGGCTACATATTAAAGTCAAAAGTAAAACAAAAATCTTTTAAAACACACCGTCTCACTCATCTTTAAGACATATAAATGACTGAAATTTGAGAAAAGATTCAAAAACCTTGATGTTTTCATTTTCAAATTTAACCACAACACATTTATTCAGGTTCAGGGTTAGTGTTATTTTCATCGTATAATTTAATCTACAAAATATAACTCATGGATTCTAATTATAATCATTCTGTTTGAGCAGATTTTGTTTTTTAAAATTAAGTCATAATTTTCAGCAAACATGAGAAATTTGCCTGAAAACTTGAATCCACTCACACTTTGCATCTCAAGAAGCTGCAGTTTGACTACATTAAAAAAAATGTGTGCATTGTGCAAAATAATATCACAACTATGAATTAAACTGATCTTACAGCTTTTTTAAAATAACTGGACTATCACTTTAACATTCAGATTGAATGACTCATAAAAATGCCGTTCACATTTTGTCCTCGGTTATGATGGGATTTTAAATGCAGCTAAGAACAATGCTTGAAATAAAACACACTTGAGTAAAAGTACATATTGGATTAATTACTGAAAAAGTACACAAAATTCAAAAACTACCTGTGGCTCCTAAATATGAAGCTCGTGGAGACAAACTTCAACAAACTTGCTGCAAAAGGAAGTTCTACAAAGTATTGACTTTGTGCGGTTAATTAATGCTCAAGATGTATTTTTTTCCTCATTTCAGATATTTTTGCATCTTCAAAATGGTACTTATGCTGCATCAATTAAGATAAAAAGTTTCACCTTTTTTGAGTTCCAGGCTGTAACAAAGTCAGCAGGGTTGAATACTTTCTGTCCACATGTTGTACAGGTGCTGGTCATAAAATTAGAATATCATGAAAAAGTAGATTGATTTCAGTAATTCCATTTAAAAAGTGAAACTTGTATATTATATTCACACATTACATACAAACTCATATATTTCAAATGTTTATTTCGTTTAATTTTGATGATTACAAATGACAACAAATGAAAATCTCAAATTCATCATATCAGAAAATTAGAAT